>NW_022196903.1:1555463-1565487 GCF_008632895.1 Mastomys coucha
TGTATTCCCAGGTGGTCTCCCATCCAAGTACCAACCAGGCCCAACCCTGCTTACATTTTGACTTCTTATTTCTGGTGCATGCGATGAGAATCAGAATTGATATGCATTGCTGCTGACATACCTTGCATTTATCTGTTTTATTGTTATTAAAGGGCAGAAAGCATTCCTGAGCATGGCAGCTTGAATAGTCTTGTGCTCATGAACTGCATTGCCATGTGTTGCCCATGATCATGGTCCTGTGGAAGGACCATGGCTACATCCTATCTCGACCATCACTTACCCTGAGATTTTCCTTCAGTTCTAATATTAAATCTCTTTAGGGAGCATCTCCGGTTTCCTTGTACCATATTAAGTTCTTGTCCTTAGACTGTTTCTCTTTTTCCAAAAGTTTCCATGTTTAGATCCCAGGTCTGGGATTCAAGCCACCAGCAGAGTAATACTGTACAGTTGTCTCAGAGCATGAGTTTCTCTAAAATAGTGATTGTGTATGTCAAGGTAAAGTACAAATGAGAGGTGTTTACTAAAAATTACCAATTTTCAATCAAGTAGTAAAAAGCTCTTATGAAATCACCATTCAGTCCTACTTGTCGATTGTTCTTTAAATCAGTAAGTTGAGTTAACTGAACTCGCTCAGCATTTAGAGGTATTCTGAAGAGCCAGAGGTACTACAGGGTTTGTAACTCTTACTCACCATGCTGGGGGCCGGAGCGTTTGTGCTACTGGTTGTAGGTCATTTGCACTGACTTCCAGTTAGGCTTCTAAAACTTAACAGTTTCATTGTTTTTTAGCATATTGTATTTCTAGGTTAGGAGTGCTAGTCTATATTTTATTTGTACCCCTAAAAACTTTATTGATTGTTTTGTTGAAAAATGTTTACAAATAACTTTATTTTTTGTACAAATTGAGATCAGGGAAAGATACTGACCCGTATTTGCATATTGTAGATGTTGATATTCTAGACACTGATGTAATGGCACTTTGTGTCATCACAGTAGAGTTTTCCAAGATTTAGATCTGAAACTCATATCATTGAAATGATGACAAAGAACATGGTGCTGACTCAAAGGCCTTGGCTCTGCTGCTGACCTGTAGAAAGTGGCCCACCACCTCCTAAGTCTGTCCTACAGGGCAGAGCAGTTGGCATCAGACTCATGGAACTTTTCCCTTTAAACAGCAGAAATGTACAGGAGTGTCCTCTCTTACCCACAGTTTAGAGTACCAAACATACAGTCCACAGAACTCAAAAAGGTCAACACCTCAGTCCCACTTGGGAGGGACAAGAAAGCCATCACTTGTCTTTATGATAGTCTAAAATACTAAGAGGGATTATCTAGAAGCAAGAAGTTCATAAATTCAAATTGTGCATGCTACTTTAGTAGTGTAATGAAGTTTTGGACCATTGCTTTGTTTATTGTATCAGTGCTACATATGATATCCTCTTTGTGTTACATTTAAATTTCTGTTGTTAGATCTGCAGTGTTATGCTGCCTTAGGTAAACAACATTGTGTTACACTATTGGAGTTATTCACTTTAGCTTTAATTTTTCTTAACCCCAAATTTAATAAAGGCTCTTAAAGGCTTTAACCTCTTTTCTAGCCTAGCACGTACCAGAGGTAGTGGAAAAGAAAGGTTATTAGGATATGGGGGAAGTGGACCTGTTTAGGAACTGTTCTTTGGAGCAAGTCCAATTTTTGCTTTCAGTAATTCCGCAGTTCAGTTCGCTGGAAACAGCAGGGGCTGATGATCCACTTGCAAACACTTCACGAATCTGTCAGCTGTCAAGTAGTGTCCGGATAGCAAACACAAATCCGCAGCATAGGTGGCACAGCCTAGCAGAGGCAGCCAGGCCTCAGCTGAATCAGCGAGGGACCAGGACCACCAGGGGGGCCAGAAGCTCCCAGCAGTTCCTCTCTCAGTGAAGACTGGAGACCAACAAAGCATTGCAAAGCTAGCTATGCAAGCCTCCTGTCACTGTCCCTTGAGTCCTGCTTATACTTCCTCCTGACATCCACATGAGTGCGTGGTCTTGCCTCAGCATGTGAATTTCTGTCTTAACAAAACACCACATGAGTCTGCAGAAGCAGTAAGAACACCACCAGAAGTTTTTTTGATTCATTTCTCACTAGAGTCACAAGAAACAAAGCTTAACTATGCAATATAAGGCAAATCAATACATGTGTGTTGCTAGCGACAAATCCTTCATCAAGTGTTTCTTCTTGTGTTTGCTTCAGCATCCTTTCACCTGTGTCTGCTTCAGCAAGACATTCCATCAAGTGTCTGCCTTAGTGAAACATTCTTTTTCTTGTGACCACTTCAGGAAAACACTCCTTACATCTGCCCCAGAGAAACACCATCCAACACAACAGACTTTCCAAAGAACCCATAAGTTTCCACTTAAGTTCTTTTCATTCATCCTACAATAGAGGGTAAATATAATGTATGTGTGTCAAATTGAGAGAGGGGGGAGAGGGAGGAGAGAAGAGGAGAGAAATAGAGAAAGAGAGAGAAGGAGGGAGAGAGAGAAAGAGAAAGAGAATTGATACATTGGATCAACTTGAATTGCAGTACAATTCAGTTGTCCCTTAGCGTGTTGGGGAATTGGTTCCAGCACTGTTAGGATAGCAAACCTCCAAGGATGCTCAAGTCTCTGAAATGAAGCACCTACACATACCTCTATATACATATTTTAAACTACCCCTAGACGACCTGTAACACAACACAATGCAAGTACTGTGTATATAGTTGTCCTTCTGTATTGTTTCGGAAATAATAATAAAGAGACAAGGATGTGCAGGCTCAGTACAGGCACATTTTTCCTAAATAGTTTTCATTAATATTTTGTTGAATTTCTGATTATAGTAATCTGTGGTATAGAAGAATGACTTTGTATTATTATAATTATTCTACTTTATTGTTAGTTATTGCTAATTTATTAATGGATCTAAGTTTAAAAGATTTTTGTGGGTATATGAAATATTTATACAGAGCTCAGCATGTTCTGCTACTTGAGCTGTCTGAGGTCTTATATGTGTGCCTGTGGATGAAGGGAGACTATTGTCATTTGTTTCCAGTTTCCCCACAAATGCTTTTTAAGTAATTCCCAACTTGTATGGGAGAAGCAGTAAGTAGTAAGTGTTGAAACCGAGCACTCAGCCTACACTGCTTTAGCAGGGTTAGTCAGTTTTCAATCATGGCCCATGTAGTGGTTCAGTGTGGAGCCCAGGGAATAAGTGTGGGCAAAGGACACTTGGGTTCTCTGCTCAGCAGTGGCTGATTCCACAGGAGTGGAGGAAGTCTTCAAGGCTACTGACTGTCAGCCTGGTGTGCCAGAAGTATATGAACCAACTTGGGTTTATTGTACTTGATTCTTAGTTTTATTTTGTGAAGACTGGTTCTTCCTTATTTGTTTGTTTATTTACTTTTACTCAGATGTGGGAAAGTGTTGAAGGTTTAAATAAATTAATTATTAAATATAGCATATTATAAACTTTAGAATGATATATAATATGACTATATTGTATATAGATATTATATATTTTATATATTATATATTTACACCTATAAAAAGGTAATTAAAGATATTATTAGAAAGACTAGTAGAAATGTATAATGATAGAAATAAGAAAATAACCTTAAAGGCTCAGATTGCTCTTCATCATCTGTGGTTAGTCACTCAGCTGGGAAGACCCTGAGGCAGAGACTCAAGGTCTTACTTAATTTTCTATTTCTGTGATAAGACACTATGGTCAAGGAAAATCACAGAAGAAAATGTTCATTTGGGGCTTGCACTTTAAGAGAGTTAGAGTCCATGACCGTCATGGCAGGGGCCATGGCAGGCAGGCAGGCAGGCAGGCAGTCATGGTGCTAGAGAAGCACTGGGGAGAGCTCACATCTTCAGATACACCCGCAAGGCATGCACACTGAGAGAACTAACTGGTAATGGCATGGACTTTTGAAACCTCAAAGACTGTCCCAGGAACAAAACTCCTCAAAGAAGGCCATATCTTCTAATCCTTCTCAAACAGTTTCACCAAGTGGTAAGCAATTCAAACATATGAGCCGATGGGGGCTTTCTCATTCAAACCACCACACTCAGGCTCCTGTGTCCTGAGACTTCTTCAGTACCATGTTTTTCTTCAGAAACAGTTGTACTTTTTTTCTTCCCAGTCTGTCCTTTTCAGATCACCAGCAAATATGATCATCTATGGAATCCATTATCTACAGCACGAGGGCTAGGCATTATGGACACCTGAAATCACAAGTATTATAGCTGAGGTAGAGTATTTCAAATTCAAGGCCAGCTCAGGTCACAGTGAGCTAGCTCTAGGCTAGCCTGGGCAACTTAAGAAGAGAACCTGTGTCAAAATAAAAAAACAAGAAAAGGACACTCTAGGTTTAATACCTAGCCCTGCAGATAAAGGAGGAGATGGTGGTGGGTGGGTGGTGGCATAGTGCTTCCCTACTGTGCACACTATAGGTTTAATACCTGCAGATGAAAGAGGAGATGGTGGTGGGTGGGTGGTGGTGCGGATTAGTGTTTCTGTGTGAAAGCTGAAGGAACTGAAGCTCGGGACTGTCTTTTCCTTTTCAGGATGGTGGAGGTTAAGATGCAGGTTGTTGTCCACCCAGACAGACCCACTTCTCATCCCTTCTCTCCTCTGGCCCCTTAAGATCATGCTAGGTTAATAAAGTGGCCAGGCTCACCCACAGCTCCTCAAATGTGCACATTACAAAAGAAAACTCAACACATGCGCTTTTTCCAAGGCATAAGCCTTTCTTCTTCCTCTTTTAATTGAATGAGAAAGCTGAGATCCTGGGAAACAGGCTTGCCCAGGAAGACCTTCTGATTAGCCTGACAGGAGGATAAGCAGAACTGATTGAATACTTTTCTCCTGTCTCCCTTGTTTAAACTCCTCCATTGTGTATCTTAATACCCAGGTTACTGCTGCCTCTTCCATGTAACCAACCCTCTCTGGAGGAAGCAATATGCTGTCCTATTCTGCCTCTCTGGGATGGTCAGTCTGACTTTAGGACCATAAATCTAATTCTAGAAATTGTAGTTGTAAGGAAAATTACTGTCTTGAAGATTATAGCCCGAGTTACCGGGGAAATTGTCATTGAGTTCTTTTCGCATACTTAGGACACTTTTATTAAAAACTCTGGTTTATATATAATAATCACATAAAATCATTGTTCAGTGCACACACACACATGCATGCACGTACACACACACAAAATTATGAGCAACTCTAAAGTAAACACCATGTGACTGTCCATGTGAAGAAGCCTACAGTAGTCGCCAGCGTGCTCCTGTTGAGCTTCTAGAGCGGGTCTCGTGCTCTGCTTTACGTTTTGCTCATTTTAAACAAGAATGTTTTCAACTCTATCTAAATCTTACAGTTGATTCCCCACTTTTGCTCATTTAGTGTTTGTTCAGGTTCTTTGTGAATCCCTTCCTTCACTTTAGATCCTTCATGCATATCCCTTCTCAGTTCTCTCTTCCATTGCTCTTTCTCACTAAACCTAAATTTGCTGTTTTAGGTTAGTCACATTTATCAATTATTTCCTTTATGGTTATTGAATTTTATATGTGGCTTTAGAAATATTTTCCAAATACCAGATCATGGATATAGTCTTATATATCCTAAGTTCTTCGTTTTTGTTTGTTTATGTTAAGACTTGAAAACTCACTTGAAGTTGTTATTTCTGTCCCAGTCTCTTGTGAGGTCATCTTCAGTTTTTCTCATGTATTGTTACCTAGTGGTTCTAATATTATTTGTTGGAAAGTGTGCCCCTTCCAGATCTGACGAAGCCTATTACACTCACGTAACACAGCGTCATGCTTCCTGGCAGTACGGATCTGTAGGTCTTCAGTAGTCCCTGGGTGCCATACTTACAGCAAACGGACCATTCCTGCCTGATGGAGTGCATCTTCATGCTTTCTTTCTCAGGATCACTTTGTTTATTCTTGACCTTTTGCATGTATGCATAGTTAGTCTGCTGGGAAGTTGTCTGTAGGACCCTTTGGGATTTTAGACCAAGATCACACTGTTCTAAGGCTGGCGTAGAATCAGCCTCTTCAGCTTCGCTCTTCCGCACATGAAAAGGTTGTGTCTCCAGTTACCTACAACTTTTAAAAATCTCTCAAGCATTCCATTAAGAAAAACAAGTATTGGGGCTGGAGAGATGGCTCAACACTGGTTGCTCTTCCAGAGGACCTGGGTTCAATTTCCAGCAATCACATGGCAGCTCACAATTATTAGTAGCTCTAGTTCCAACACTCTCATGCAGACATAAATGCAAGCAAACACCAATGCACATGAAGTAAAAAACAAATAAATATATACAAGTATCTTTTGAAGTATATGTGTACATATATATTATATGTGTATGTATATATCTAATATGTATACATATATACACCTTTATATATCTTTAGCTATATATATTTCTATGTACTGAAGTTTTCCAGATGTAATATTAAAATAAAAGTCAGGTGCTTATCTTCACAGCAGTAAACAATAAATTGAAAAACTATAACTTGAGGTGATGCTTATCCTGATTTTATTTATAATTTAGGTTTAACCCCTTGTGCTTTAACCATAGTGGTTTATAGTATTTGGTTCTGTAAACAATACCATCCCCACTCTGCTTATCAGTTCACAGAATTTTAAAATGTTCTTATTTGGTAAGTAACAAATGGTTGATCTAAACCTTTTTCACATTTATGTAATTTGTGTGCATGCGTGTGGAGGATGGAGAACAGCCTACAGAGATTTGCTTCTCTCCATGAAGCATGTGGTTCTGGGGATCAAACTGAAGTTGTTAGTATTAACTGTTGCACCATCATGCAGTTCTCAAATACTTGATCTTACAGTATCCAAAGCATTGTTATGTCCTCTTCTTTCTGCTCTTATTTAACACTTTGATTGACCTGATATATTGCATTTAAATTCTTGTTGACAGAAAATAAAACTTAAGAACAGGGTCATTAACTTGCCCAGTCTATAGCACAGAAGCTGGGCATGCTCTGATGTGACCAGGCCATGTCTAACTGAGATGTCTTCAGTCTAACATTTGGTCTGGTGTCAATAATGACATGAGAGGTTATTGATTATAATAATGACAAACCTGAAGCACCAACATACCAATTCTGTACATCTGGCCAGAATGAAGATAATACCTTTGTAAATATTTTCACTTATAGCACTGAAATCAGTTTAATTAGTTGAAGACATTTTTCCATATTATGGAGCTGTGATGGATAAATATAATGTTTACTTAATGCTATGTATTTGTATATACAATACTTTATATTTAAGGACTGCACTGTATACAGAGCACAGGATTTTTAGGACTGAAAATGTGACATTTTAGCCTATGTTTATATATCTTTCTCTTTCTGTCAGTGACTGCCACCCTGCCAAGTCTGTGGGAGTTTTATGATCTGCTACCCTCTGAGATCTGTGGGTTCCTGTAACATTTTGCTGTGATTTTATTGGTTTTGGACTCAAGAACTAAAAATACAGTGAATATAGCTCACTATTCACATAACAAGTTTTAAGTGTGTTTGGTTTTTAAAAGGTTCTTTGGTTCCCTTATATTTATTTCTATTTGAATCAATGGAAGGAGAGCCTGCGTATGGTTTCAGGAGGTATGTATAAATAACAAAATCCAGTCTGGTCAAGGAAAGCTTTCAGAATATAGATTTATGGCAACATGAATTTTTTTAGAGTAGGAGCAATTTACCCCAAAACTTTAATGTCAGGCATACTAATGTCTCACCTTATTATTTATTGTTTGAATAAATTTAGTTTTTAAAAGTACTTTTCTTTTTTTGTTTTTGTTGTTGTTTGTTTATCTTTGAAACAATCTCATATAGCTCAAGCTGACTTTAGCTGGCTGTGTAGGTCAGGCTAGCCTTAAATTCTTGACTCTCCTGCTGCCTCATCTCAGGTACTAAGATTACAGATGTGTACCACCATGACCAACTTTTTTAAGCAACATTTTTCAGTATGTTCATATTTGCTTGGCCTGTTTTGAGTACTGTTTCCTATGTAAGCAAGGGACAATAACATGGGAAGAGTCTAGATCCTCTGTTTTCACGGTAGAATGGAATGTAAGAAAGTTAAGTATGTGTAGTCTCCACATACTTAAAGTTCTGGTGATGCCGTCTTGTTGAGCAGTGGCTTTGAACCAACCTTGCAGGTCTGATTATGAAACAATAGGCATTGCACATAGTATTTTGTTTGATGAATAGATACAAAATAATATAAAAGAAGAAGAAAAAGTTTGAGAGCATTTTTAAGTCAGATGAGTAAAAGAAACACTAGTTGTACGCCATAATATAACGGGGAACATTAATGCTTTTAGCATATAGTTAACAGGTATGCACACATGTCATGCGATGAACGAGGAGTGGCTCAGTCCAGAAAACAGAAAGTATGTAGATTTTAGACAGGAGGATTTTTACAACAAGGAAAGTAGCTATTTTTGGTTATCGTCAGACATTCTAAAATAAGTGTGTAAGTTTTCCAGACTGGCCTTAACCTTGTGACTCATCCCTCTCTGCCTCCCAACTATTGGGACTGCAGGGTTTTGCCACAAGGCTGGACAGTGATCATTAATTGAGAAATTGATTGGATTGAGAATCTCTAGAGAGTGAAATACATGTCTGGGTGTGTCTGTGAGGGTGTTCCCAGAAAGGATTATATTGGGGGCTCTGACTTCATGAACATATTATTCCTTTGATGCTTCACAGGGGTCTCTGCTGTGAGGCAGTAGAAGTCAAGAGGGCAGGGTTAATGGTAGGTCCTTCCTCAATCTTGTCTCATACATTGCCTATACTACATTTCTCTGCCTCTATATGAACGGCCCTGTTCCATCATACCTTCCCCACCATGATGGATGGACACCTTGGAAACTAGGATCTAAAGTAAATCTTTCCACCCATAAGCTGTATCTATTTTCAGTTTATTCTCAGTGGTAAAAAGCCTATGAACACATACTTCTCATATTTCTTTAACTAAAATTAATGACCTTTACTTTGGAGGAGAAGTAACAGGTAAGCAGGGAACACTCAGCTGCAGTGGTGTGGACTGCCGAGACTTAGCTGCAGTGGTGTGGACTGCCGAGACTTAGCTGCAGTGGTGTGGACTGCCGAGACTCAGCTGCAGTGGTGTGGACTGCCAAGGCCCAGATGGAGTCCTCCTGAGGTGTGGACTCAGCACGGGCAGGAGGCAAGTGCCACGGAGGAGTAGTCACTGACAGTCAGACAGTGTGACCAACAAGGGACTTCACAGCCATTTGAACGAATTAGGACCAGAGGCATTCGATTATGGGTGTGATGTGACTTGTATCTGAAAGATCTCCAGGCTGGTTGGTGGTTCTCATTTTAAGTTATATATTGGTATTATTACAATATGCTATCATCCATTTGTACACTGGCGTACATTCTGTTTTAGACAGTTTTCTTCCCTTATCCCTTGTTTGAGAGAAAAGATTTGAAAGGTGTGTGCATGTGTGCGCACACACAGCATGTCTGTCTGTCTGTCTGTCTGTCTGTCTCTCTGTCTGTGTGTCTGTGTGTATATTTGTTCTTAAAGATTAGACTAATATGAAATGCAGATGTTAAGACTTCTATTTTCAGCTTTCATATTTTGAAATAATGGAAAACATTATTTGTGAGATTCTTACAAAGTAGAGATAGATGGCATATAAGTAACAACCCTAGTAGCACATTAAATTATCACAGAGCAGGGCAGTGGTGGCATACGCCTTTAATCCCAGTACTTGGGAGGTAGAGGCAGGTGGATTTCTGAGTTTGAGGCCAGCCTGAGTGAGTTCCAGGACAACCAGGGCTACACAGAGAAACCCTGTCTCAAAAAAAAAAATCCATAGTATAGTGTAAAAACATGCAATAAACAATACTATTAATAGAGAGGCTGGGGTAGGGGAAGCAATATTTCAAGACCCTTATGTTGTACACAGCAAGACACTGTCACAAACAAACAAGCTGACAGT
>NW_022196903.1:1566157-1574577 GCF_008632895.1 Mastomys coucha
GAGCCTACAATTCATTTCTTGGTGCAGCAGAACTATCAACTTTCAGCTTAGCTACGATGGAGGTAAAAATCCCTTGGTGATGTGAGGGTCATTGAAGTACAACCTTATTACAATGAAACCTAATGTCTAAAAATTGTTCTTATTTTGGGCTTGTACCACAGTAAGAGCCAGGATTTTAAATTCTACTAAATATAAAACAAACAAAAAGACTTTATATATTTATGTTCATTTAAGAAAATACTGTTTTGAAGTATACAGCTAATATGTTTGGAGTTATTTAAAATTCATATTGAGAAAAATGTATTTTCACTATTGCTATGGACGAGCATCTACATAAGACTGTTAAATTGATTGTTGTTTTATATCAAACAACTTTTACAATACTCATTTTTATTGTTATAATATTTTATAAATTTTAGAGAATATGACAAAAAATACCCTATAAATTTGTACTACATTTGTGAATATGTACATCCAAAAAAATCAATAAACTTTAAAAAAAAATCACAGGAACTTTCAAAAATGTTATGATCTAAAGCACGGTGACTGCTGAGGGGTCTGAAGGTTCGTGAATAACACTTGTTTTGTTTAAGCACCCAGCTTGCTTTTTGGCTCTGCTCACATTCTACCTTGGGCATGGTAAGTGGCCATTCAACTGACCTTTGTCATGCTCCTTCAGGCACTCAGGGTTTTAATTCCCCTCAACTTTGGTTATAGTTCACTGAGAAACTAGTGACAAAATGGAGGCTATCTTTATCTCCACTCTTTCCCTAAGGACATGTCTGTTCTCAGTATATAACTTCTCCTCTCTGAGAAGGTTATTTAATGTTCTCTCCATGCCTGCAGTTACAGTCCGGACCGGACCCTGGCTTGTCTTCTTGATCTCTGTGATGATTGCCCACTCCCATCCCCACTCCCACCCCATTGTCTTCCTAGCATCTGCACATTCTTCACAGAAGGGATTAGTCCTGCTTCTCCCTTGCTAGAGTGTGTTACGCTTCTCACATTGCAATGGAACACAATCTGCCTCTTCAACTTTTCTTCCAAGGACCTCCATCTTTTGCCCCAAAGTATGTTTTCTGATTTCCAGGAGGAGATATCCCGTGAAATGTTTTCCAAACTCATCAGACAGATATATCCACTTAATGTCTCCTGGGTCTCTAGTGTTTTGCAGAGTATTACTATAGAAATCTTGGGATTGGAGGAAAAATGTGACTGTTTGGGAATGGGATCAGGAGGGGATGCACAGCTGAGGTCATCCTACAATAATGAGCTCGCAGAACAGGACAGCTGCAGATGAGGTCATGACATACATTAGCGGACAAGTCTCCAAGAACTTTAGAATGATCCCCCGTGTCTGTTTATAATCTGCAAAGACTCTGTCATGTAGAGAAATGGGAGGAAAGCTTTCCGCTCCCAATCCCAGGAGAGAGGATTTCAGCCATGTTTCTGGAAACCTGCATTGGCACAACCTAAAGTCTTGTAGTGAGCTCGGCTTCATCTCGTCTGGCTGTGTTCCTTTTGACACTGTGTGCACAATGATGATCTGACAGACTCTAGAATAGTATGCTTTCATTTCTTTGGAATTTTTGTGCTCTTTTTTTTTTTTTAAAGCTTGCTCTGCCAAGACCCATTATTTTTATTTATTTCATTATTATTCTAAAATATGAATGTTGTACTAGCAAGATGGTTTAGTGGGTAAAATGAATGCCACATAAGCTTATGACCTGAGATGCATCCCCAAAGTAGAGAATGACCTCTGAAGGCTGTCCTCTGACTTGCACTCATGTATATTCCCAGTAGTAATATAAAATATTTAAAAATATGAACTCATATTTGATAATGTTCTCTGTCTCTCTGTCTTTCTCTATCTCTCTTCTTCTTTCACTTTATTTGTTTCAGTTAGGAGGCCTGAAACTCATAATGACAACTGCCATTATATATCTAGAGTGCTGGGATTATGGACAGGGACCACTCTGCCTAGCTGCATGAATGATCCTATCACCAAAGCTTGGGCTCATTCATTATTCTTTTGTTTGTAGTTTTCTTGTAACTGGTAATCTTTTGTTTGCTGAAACAGGAGTCATTATTGCTCATTGTGTTTTTACTGAGTACTGTAGCACTTTGAAGTGACTTATGAAACATCAAAGCTGTTGTTGATATATTTCGTTGTAGGTATCATATGGAAATAATTAAAAACTCATTTATCTAAACATAATTTCCAGGGTAAGTTCTAGGATTTCAGCTTCAGGGATCACTTGAAAGTTTGCATACGCAAATGGCATGGTATGACTGGAAGTTATATCCCTTTGTATTGGCCCTCTAGACACAGAGAAAATACACAGCAAGTCAGGCTGCACTTGTGTGGGATCACAAGTTTATAGATTGACTCACTGGGGGTAGAATCCTAACTTCCTTCTGGCCAGCTCTCTCTCAGTCCAGGTTTGGCTGTGGGTGCGGGTGCCAGGGCAGATACGGAAGGTGAGCATGCACTTACCACCCAGCCAGGAGAGTATTTGTGAGCACTGGCTTTTCCAGAAGATACAGAGATAAATATGGAAATGAGAATAATCATGGTTAGGTTGATCCATGATAAAAATGTTTCCTGAAATTTTGGCTTAAAACTCAAAATTCACTAATTGAATTCCTATGTTTTCAAAACTGGTTATAGTTTATTAGGACAGAGAACCGTTTCTCCAGTAACAGACCTTGTTGCATCAAATGAATTTAAGAATGCATCTTGTGATCCTGTTTTTGCATTTAGGCTTTGTACCAGTAAGGTCTTCTTAAGAGAAATTAGCCAGTATGGTAAAGCCACACTTCACTTATGTGGCCGTGAAAAAATGCATATTTGGATTCATTTACACTCTAGAGACATTTCCATCCTGATGCAGTCCCCCTGGTCCCATGCTTCACTGACATTGGTAGGTGATAGGAAACCCTCATTATCCAGACATAATGCAAAGCATTGTGTTAGTCCTGAGTTCAGTTAGTAAGTTGTTTAACATGAAGGAGAAAGCCGCTGACAAATTCCTTTAACATCATCCACTTACTGAAATCAATTCCATGTTGAAATAATCTTCAAACTTGGGATGATTAACTCTAATTTCAGAGGTACTGTGCTCTTTTATATGTAAACACTCTTGCTGGGAAAAAAGTGTTTCCTGTAGGGGAGAGAAAACTTTCTCCACTGGGAGAGCTTGATAATTAAGTCAGTGAAATAAACTGACAGTAGACAGAGTAACAGGAGTGAAAGCCATTGTAATTACATGCATACACAGGGGCCCCACACAAAATCCAAGACTAAAAGAAGTTTACATAGTGCTCCGAGCTACAGAAAAGGCAGGATATTGGTCCTTATTTGGGGTCCAGATTGAGTTGGGGAAGGTGATGGGAGAGAGTTTATGCTGATAATTGCTCAAGTAATGCATTGTCTACAGCAGACTTGAATTTGATGGACCCTCTATGATGTTGATGCACAGTCTCTTCCTTTGTGGATAAAATTCTCTGGGAAGGGACACATGACCACTGTGTTCCGTTTCAGAGGATGAATCTTTAGTCAGATGAGGAAACTTCTGAGGATGCTTCTCCCAGGTTCCCTCAGAGAAAGAGCTGGGCAAGAGATAGGAGTGGGGTGGGGGTGATGGGCAGTCAGGGAGACCTTGGCCATGTCCTATGTAACTCAGACTGGTCATCACACTCTGCAAGACATGCTGGTTCTGAGGCTGATTCTGCAGATCTTCTTACTTTAAAGCCTTCATGCCAGAGTGCTGGATAGTATTTTAAGACAAGTTCTATTCATTCTATTTCTTATACATTTTTTTTCTTTCAAGCATGATGTTGTTTGTTTTGTGTCTGATCCATGACTTAGGTCTCACTGTAGAGAGGAGGCTGGCCTTGAGCTTGTCCTGCTGCTTTAGTCTCCAAGTGCTAAGGTTACAGGCATGGACAATGGTTTTAATCAAGAATAAAAAAAAAAATCTCATCCTGCTCCCCCTCGGAGGTGAAAAGCTTGGAAAGGTAGTTTCTGTGTAGTCACGAAACATGTCTACAAAGACAAGGGGCCTGGATTCTGTGTCACTTACTCTAAACTATGGAGTCATGTTCTCTGAAGCTGCCGCTATGAGTTCAGGGACTGAAACTTCACAGTGGTTCTGGGTGGACTTCCGGGACTTTCCCTTCTCAGGTGCAGTTGTAGCATCATTAGGATGATGCAGGATGAGTTGTGGGACTTATTTCTTCTTTGAACAAACATGCTGAGGCTCCAGACCTTCAGCTCAGTGACTGCCCTTGATTGTATTTTCTATAATACTAAGCCATTTTGGACTGTGTTAAACATAGACAGCGAGTGTTTATTCCTCATGTGGAATATCAACACTTGCTATGATTTATCTGCTCAGAAATCAAGTGGAGGGAACAGGTGTAATCCTGAGCACCTACCAAGAGTTCCTATAGGTTTTCAGCTGGAGGGGGCTAAATAAGCTGCTGTAAGAACTGCTAGGGCCTGTAGTGCTCTGCCACTCCCGACAGCTGACCTGGACTGCTGTCTGGGCTCTGCTGTGTTAGAGCTGGCTCTCCTCCATTAACAGAAGCACATCCTTTTCTCTAATGTGGAATTTATGTTCTTTTGAATATTCACATTTTCTAAGGTGTTTTTGTGAGAGAAAAATCTTGAGACCTACACAGGTTGTTGGATTGAATCCTAAGGATTCTCTTCATCCTCGATTTCGGTTTACAGGGACAACAGCTGGCTTTTATTTGCAACTACCTAAGTCTTGCCAAAAGGCCAAAAAAGCAAAGCTACCAACTTCTCAGTTCTCCCCGTTTGGGTGCCAGGTTTCAATTGCTTGTTTACCATAGTCAACCGTTGTTAATTAAGTTCAGCAATAAAGGGCTTCACATTCTCTAATGGAAAGCAACTGTTGGGCCCATTCTTCTTAAGCATTCATTCCAGAACCTTTGCTTGGGTCTGTAAGCATTCGGCTCACTGAAGTCTTCTTTGTTTTATCTGAGGGAACCAATGCTCTGCAGCCACCTCATTCACTGCCCGCCCTACATTGAGCCAGACACATTCTGACGCTTGCAGTGGTTCCTCTGTCAGGCCCCGTGCCAACATGTGACTACTAGCTGCTTAGGTCTGTCATTTCTAACCTTGGCATGCTGGAGATTAACAGAGGAGGAGGCAGAGAGGTACACAAAAGAGAGAAGCTCACTTCCAGCCCATAGACATTAGTCTCTCTTTAAACTTCAGGAGTTAAAACGTAATGGTATCATTCCAGGTTATTTACTATGGGAGAGGTTGGCTTCTATTTCCAGAGTACAAACAACTGATTTTGGGAACTAGGTTAAAAAAAAATCATTCTTTAAACTAGCTCTTTTGCTTTTAGAGCAGTTTTCCGTTCATAGTAAATCCTGTAAG
The DNA here is from genome assembly GCF_008632895.1 of Mastomys coucha. Lineage (NCBI taxonomy): Eukaryota > Metazoa > Chordata > Mammalia > Rodentia > Muridae > Mastomys > Mastomys coucha. The sequence goes on from NW_022196903.1 coordinate 1,571,577, forward strand.
GTAGTTCAGTGCGCATGTCTGCTTCTCCCTCTCAGCTTTGACCGCTCCTCACCCCCCTGCACCCCGCTGTCAAACTCTCGTCTCAGAGTGGTACTATCTTTTTTTTCCTTTATTTAGTGAAACTTTGCAGGCACATCATTAGAGTCCAGTGTTGGTTGTGTATCACAGTTTCTCTTGGTGTTAAACATTCTGCAGGCTTTGACATAGTGCAGTGGCAGGTAGCAGCCATTGTATCTATCTCCTGTGTCTCACAGAACGGCCTCAGGGACATAACCCTACTCCCACTCTGTCTCCCACCTGCTCACACTTTCCACCCTAAACCACCCCCACCCATGCCCTGCCTGCTCACCCTAGCCCTTGACACCCAGTGATCTTTTTACTGCCTTTTCCAGAATGTCCTATTAGAAGGAGCCATATATATATTTGAGTTTTTACTTAGTGACATACATTTGGATTTCCATACTATCTTTTCATGGCTTACTAGTTAATTTCTTTCAAATATTTCTATTCAATTGTTTCAATTCTGAATAATAATCTTAATTGTTCAATGTTCTGTAGCTTGTTTTTTAATGTATCTATTAGCGTACATCTTTGTTACTTCTAAGTTGAATTAAACTTCTGCAAGCCTCTGTGTGCAACTTTTTATATGCACCCCCCCCCCATGTTCCTTTGTGTGAATCACAAGAGGTGCAACTCCTGGATCTTGTTGTGACTGTGTCCTTAGGTTTGAAGGGACTGATAAATGTTCTTCTCCAGTAGCTGCAGCAGCAGCAGCAGCAGCAGCAGCTAGTGACTGTTCTGAATAACCTCGAAAGCATTGTGTGGTCTCATGGCTTTAGACTTGGGCTCTCTCTACCAGTGGAGGGGCATGGGGTGTTTATGTTGTTTAAATGTTCACTTATGACACGGAGCATCTTTTCTTCTGCTTAGCCATCGTCTGCTTATCTTATTTGGTGAGGCGTTTGCTCACATTCTTTCATTCTCATCCTCTCTCTCTCTCTCTCTCTCTCTTTCTCTCTCTCTCTCTCTTTCTCTCTCTCTCAAGTTGCTTATTTTATTGTTGACTTCTAAGTTTTTTTAAAACATATTTTTGATAGATGTTCTTTGTTAGGTATGAGTCCTTCAAATATTTTCTTCCAGAGTGTGGCTTTTATTTTAACTTCTTCATAGTATTTTTCACAGAACAGATGTTTTTAATTTTATCAGTTAATTATCTCTTTGAAGGCTTGTGCCTTCCCGTTGGATCAGAGAAGTCAGAGAGTATCCTAGATCAGCCACATCTCAATTTGCCTAAGAGTTTTATGCTTTAATTTTATGCTATCTCAACATAGTTCCATGTCAACATAATTGTTTTGAAAAAGGTAAATTCCATCTCACTCCACATTTGTGGAGGGGGTTGTTAGGGAGATCCAAGATCCATTTGCTCTTGCACTTTTTGTTGAAAAGACTGATGTGTCTCTTTGTGTTTCTTTTGCTTCCCTGTCAGAGCAGTTGAGCATACTTACATTTATCGTCTCTGGGCTCTTTCCCTGCACAATCATATGGGATCTGGACAACTATAGTTTTATGGTAGGTTGGTTAGAGTTCATCCTCTCACTTTTTTTGTTCCTATTCAGCAACTATTCCAGATTGGGTGCCTCTGCCTATAAACTTGGAAATTAATCTACTATCTTAAACGAACAAACAAATAAACAAACAAACAAAAACTCCAACCAAACAAACAAAGTTCTCCATGGGAACTTGATTACATTTAATCTATTGGTCAAGATGAGAATTACTAACTGAACATTCTCTTTCAAAAAGTTTTCTAAGTAGATAGGGAAAAGGAAAGTCCTTTCAGCCAAAGGAGCTGCTTGGTATGGTTGCTAAGCCATACTTCTGGTTTAGTCATCAGAACATGCATTATTTGTATACATATGAAAAAGCTGCAGAAGGAATAAGGGAAAACCCAACACAAAAGTCCGTTTATGTTACAACAAAAGTACTACGACTCAGGCCATTACTGTCCAATGAGTGGCTACACAACCACACGTTTTGTGTCCATTTCCACTGCCATGTGAAGGAGTAAAATGTTAGCAAAGGTTTAACATCAGGAAGACAGGAACTGCCCTGAAATCTGCCCTGAAATCCTTTTTCAAACTTGTACAGGATTAATTGGAACAAAATAAAATGAAAAAGTAGGCAGGTCATGACAGGGGATAGAAACAGGTTGAAATACAGTAGGGTACAAGGCAGAATGAATCCATTGGTGAAAAATTGTTTAAGAGTTGGGAGTTACATGTGCATCCACTGAGGTGATGCATCACATAAAAGTGGTTGATAGGCTAGCTTAATGACCTTGGTTCCAACTTGAATCTAATGGTATAAGGAGAAAATCAGGTCCCAAAAGTTGTATTCTGAGGTCCTCAAGTGTACACCCCACTACACACCTAATAATGTTGAGAATAAATTAAAAATATAAAATCCACATAGTTTCTGAGCAATTTCACTAAATCAGGAACCAGAAAAGGTTCTTCACTCTCTCCACATGTATTTAATTCAGTATTTGAAGTTTTAGCCAGAGCAGTAAGAGAGCTGAAGGAGATCAAAGGGATACAGATTCAAAGGGAAGAAGTCAGAGTATCTCTATTTGCAGATGATGTGAGAGTATATGACCCAAAAAATTCCAGTAGGAAATTCCCACAGGTGAGAAACAACTTCAGGGATGTAGCTGGATAAAGATTAACAACAACAACAACAACAAAGTATCCATCCTAAATATGAATATATATACAAACAGACTGAGAAATAAATCAGTAAAACAACACCATTTATAATAGTCATAAACAATATAAAATATCATGGTTAGAGTTAACCCTGACCAAGCAAAGGAAAGACTTGTGTGACAAAATCAAGTCTTTAAAGAGAGAAATTGAAGAAGATATCAAAAGATGGAAAGTGTGGAGAGCTGCGAAGCACCACACCTCAAAGATGGCGCTGGCCGCCACCCCCCCCCCCCCCC
>NW_022196903.1:1574629-1601971 GCF_008632895.1 Mastomys coucha
ATAAACTGCTGGAGAAGAGCCTGAGAGTGTGTTGCGTCATTCTTGCTGGTCGAGGGTGGTCGCGACAGGAAAGATATCCCATGGTTATGAATCAGTTGGATTAAGAGAGTAAAGTGGTCAACCTACTGAAAGCAATCCACAGATTCAACGTAATCCATGTTAAAATATCAACACAATTCATTAGAGACATTGAAAGGAAAATTCTCAATATGGAAAGCAAAAAACTCAGGATAGCTGAAACAATACTGAACAATAAAAGACCTGCTGGGGTCTCATTATCCCTGATTTCAACTTGTAGAAATAAAACCCACATTGTATTAGCATAAAAATAAACACGTTCATCAGTGGAATCAAATTGAAAACCCAGATGTAAATCATACGTATATAGACATAGACATGTGGGGTTTTTTGTTGTTGTGTTGTGGTTTTTTTGTTTGTTTTTGATTTTGTTTTTTGATGAAGAGTCCAGAAAGACACAGTGGAAAAAGACAGTGTCTTCAAACAAACAAAACAAAACAAAAATCCAAACCAACCAACCAAACAAACAAACAAAAAGTGGTGCCAGTCAAACGGATGTCTGCAAGTAGAAGAATGCAAATATATCCATACTTATCACCCTGCACAAAATTTAACTCTATGTGGATCAAAAACCTCAGCAAAGACCATATACACTGAACCTGATAGAAGAGAAAGTGAACACAGGGCACATGAGACAACTTTCTGAACAGAACACAAATAGTTCAGGCTCTAAAATCAACAATTGATAAATGGGACTTATGAAACTGAAAAGCTTCCGTAAGGCAAAGGACTGTCAATTTGACAAAGCGGCAGCCTACAGGATAGAAAAATATTTTTACCAACTTCAGCTAATATTCTAAATGTAAAGAATCTGAAAAACTAGATAGAAGAAAAACAATACAATTTAAAAATGGGGTACAGATCTAAACAGAGAATTCTCAATACAGGAATCTCAAATGGCTGACAATCACTCAAAGAAATGTTCAACATCCTTAGCCATCAGTGAAATACAAATAAAATACTTTGAGATTCCATCTATGTTGTCAAAATGGCTAAGATCAGTAATACAAGTGACAGCTCAAGATTAGGAGGATGTGGAGTAAAGGGAACATTCCCCCATTGCTGGTGAGAGTCCAAACTAATACAACCTGAAGACAGCTACAGTTTGGAAACCGACCTGCAACAACCACGATGGAAATCAGTATGGCAGTTCCTCAGAAAGCGTCTATGTACCTAAAGATATACCAGACCACTTTTGGGCAATACCCAAATGAAACTTCGTTCTACCACAAGGACACTTGCTTAACTGTCATCTTTCCTGTCTTACTAATAATATGCAGAAACTGTAAACAACCTAGATGTTCCTCAGCTGAAGAATGGGTAATGAAAGCGGGGTACATTTAGATAATGAAGTATTTCTCAGCTTTGCAAAGAAAATGACATCATGAAATTTGCAGGCAAGTGGATGGAACTAGAAAAAAATCATCCTGAGTGAGATAACCCCGACAGATGAATATGGTATGCATTTACTTATAAGGGGAGATTAGCTTCTAAGTAAACAATAACCAAGGTACAATTCATAGAACCAGATGGGTTAGGTAAAGAGGAGGCCTCTACAGGAATGCATGAGTCTCTGTGGTACATGCATGGGTCATAGGAAGCACTGGGGATGGGTGGGGACGGGAGCTGGGACAGGATCATATGGGGGAGAAGAGATAGAAGAAAAAAGTAAAAAAAGAAAGAAAAGCAAAACCAAACAAACAGAAGTAGTCCCTTCATTACAATCAATGTATTTATAACCAACAAAGACTGGAAGAGCTGAGAGGACTCTCTGAAGCAGTGCTGCAAGGGGAAGGACACAGTCAGTAGCTTCCCCTCATCCTTTCCTTTCTCAGAAGCCCTGGGTTGAGGAGGTTCACTGTAGATTTCTCTGAGTATGGATGTAGGCAACATTAAGTGGCCTGAAAACCCCAGTGCTCACAGTAGTCTGAGTTAATAAAACACAACTCACGTTTGCGTTTCCATTTTCCAAATGTCCATAGAAGTAGCCAAACACAATGAAATGTAAATGCCTTTAAACATTATCAAATACATAGCAACTCTTTTTGACTTTTTGACTTTCTTTTAGTGGACACTGCAGTGCACACTGTCATGTAGTGGAGACTATGGAGGTTGTTGACTTTGAAAACAAATGTCCACACATTTGCTATAGGATCCCATGTTTGGAAAACACATGCAGCCAGATTCAAGGCTATTGTAGGTTGTAAGAAAAGTTGTCTTTGCTGAATCTAACTCTCTGGCTTGGCTTCTTCACCGTTGACCAGAACTTTGTTATTTCTAGATATGTCTAGGGCTTTGATGGAATCTTCCTTTGGTATTTCTATGTTCTTCCTTAAGAGCTTCTCAAAGTTTATACTGTCAGTATTCACACAGTGCTGAGGGTTTTATCTATCCCGAACCTCTAGTTGGTGACTTTGCTCCCAGAATTCCAGAGGCCAGCCACTTTTTCAGTTCTCATCAGCTGTTTTTATCAAGGAATTTTCCTTTTACTTCCTCAGAGTAGTTTTAGTATAATATCTGCAGCTTGTGTCATCAGACTGACCTGAAGTCTGTAGATTTTAAAGAAGTTGTACCTGTTCTGAATGATTAATAGTCAGACATTCATGATTGATGATAACAATGGCATTTTGTAGAACGTAAAAGACACCAGTGACTCTGAAAATTATGCATTCAGACACTTTATATCAGTATTAGTTTGTAGAACCAAGAAAAAGGTTTTAATGTGTTCAGTTGTTTCATGTTCCAGAGTTTATATTTGCATTGTTAACAATGTATAGAGAAAATTCTTTGGGAAATATTTCTCATAATGTATAATTTGATAATAATTAATAGACTAGCATGCTATTTTTATCGAAGAACATGTCACATCTTTCCTACATTTTGCATAGGGCTTGGTGAGCTTATGTTTCTTTCCTAGCTTAGAAGAATAAAGATTGGCTAATGGTTTTAAATTATTATTAAATAGCATAATGGAAGTAGATAAATCTCCTTTCTTTAAAATCTAGAAAATCAGCCATCCCAAAAGCATAGAAAGATGCTATAGAGCAATGCATTTCAAGTTTCAGCCTTCCTTTTTATCGAATGTACTTTGGCCAACACAATGCCTGGATCAAGGACAAATTCCTTATTTTTAAGAGTTACACAGAAATATTTAGATGCTTATTGCTTGAGTAAACTTGACTATTATATTTTACATCTGTGCTTTTTACTCATGCTGCGAACATTATTTGATTTACTTTTGATTCCTGAAATATGAGTGTGTGAAACAGTTAGGATATGGACATATTTTGGGGCTTATGTCATAGAATTTTGAGTCATCCAGTCTCCCTCTTTCTGCTGGATACGTGGAAAGTGATGTTCTGAAAGGTTCTCCTTCGGCCCAGAGTTCAGTGCTTCTCAGGTTCCCAGTCTTAGTAATCGGCATTAACTACAGCCAGGGAAACGTAAGCGAGCAGCACTGGGGCCCTTTCCAGCTCTCCTCTTCCCTCACCTTCTGTGTCCACTCAGTTGCCAAGTACCATTAATCCTGCATCTGCACTATCTCTTCTGCCTCCATTCCTCTCTCTTGTTACAGTGCCTGCTCTGTGTCATGCTCTCATTACTCCAACTCTGGAGAAATGCAGAAGCCTGGGAAATGTCTGCTTGCCGTTAGCCTCTTCCCTTCCAACTCAACATAGACTAAGCCTCAGAAGAGTCTTGATGTAAGAGGAAACCTGGTGGGGAGGGGCATTCATTATAACATTGCAATGGTCATTGCAATGACCTATGTTGAGATGGATGTAAAAACTTATTTAAAGAAGAACAAATAAAATTCTTGTTATCACAAAACCAAACCCAAGGGAGGAGGTGGAAAAGAGCTATGCACTCAGCAGTGAGACAGTAATGTGTGCTTACGATGTTGGTTCTACAAAGCAGAGACCTGATTAGCAAAGGGAATGTGGAGTGTTAGCCCCACTCTGAGTCAGTCTGTATGTTCTCCTAGACCGTTGCCTCTGAGGAATCTCATTTGTATACATGAGGAAAATAAGAGAGTCAGGATTTGAGGAACAGTGAACAGCTTAAGGTGCTCCCTGGTTTAAAAGGTGCAAATATATTTTCTGAATGAAAATGCAGGTTAATTATGATACTTGAATGGCCATTGCCAATGAATTATGTTACCATAGTGTTAAAACAACCAGAGTTTCTTGGTGGTACCAGTGAATAGGAGGCAGGGTCAAGAAGATCTTGAATTCCAGGCTTGCCAGTCTCAGATCAAAAGCAAAAGCAGAACCAAAAAGGTGATTTTAGGGAAGAGCTGCTGGCATAAGAGACTGAAGGATGTGAGCCCTTACCTTAAGCTCTCACTCCCTGCCCTTCAGGTTCCAGTCTGTTAGAGTAATGCTACCTTTGACACTCCATTCGACTACTGCAGAGTGGCTGTATGGGCACAGCGTACACAGAACTACCCAGGACATTTAGTTAGAAGTATGGCTGTGCATTTGCTGTGTCTCACCACAGCTTCACTGTTAGTACCCTTGACTTGCCCATTTTCTCTGAGAACTGGGGTAGGAGTGTCACAGTGACTGTTCACGCTCATTCTTGTCATGGAGTCTGGAAGCCCTGTCAGCTCTTTCTGTGTAATTGCTCTGAATTCAGCTTCTCTTGCTGCCACTGAGCATCCAGCATTCCCACCCCAGCCATCTTGTCTAGAATACTGTGATGCCACAGGAGATGTCTATTTCCTCTTCTTTATTTGGCTTCTCAAAGGCAGCTCATCTCCTTAGAAGTGATGCTTTCCAGCAAATCGTTAATTTATAATTATCAATTGTGATGAGGAATTCATAATTCCTCATGAATCTCTCATGCCTATTTGATCATATCCAGGTTTAAGTCTATTCTTTAGGAGTTTCTAAAATGTCTCCTAGATTATCACTGCCCAGTTTGCCCTGCTTCTCACTGTACCTCAGTATATTTTTCTACTTAAGCCATTACCTTTCCCAGCACACCCCATATTGGGTTTCTACATTCTTTAAGACATTAATATCCTGACACATTTAATACCTATGCCATATGTCACCTTTTGAGTACCTACCATATTCCAGGATAGAATACCAATTATGTAGTTGCCTACTGCCCATAGATTTCTGTTGTGTACAAATACACCTTCATGATAAAAATTTAAGTTTTCAAAAGGCATGGTCAATATATAAGTCCTCAATATATTAATTAGTCCTCTCACTTTTTATCTTAGCAAGATTGGTTTCCCACTAATATGTGCTAAGATTGATGGACATGTCATGTTTCCGAAAGAGTGACTCTTTGCTTTGGCATCTTTTATCCCTGTGAATTTCTGGGTTAAAGGACTTTAATTTTAATGTTTCAGGAGGTTCTTCTTTGTGTACTTAAATTAGAATGACAGTTGAGTAATTTGTTAATCTCCTTGCTGTCTTCCATTATTCAGGACCAAGTTTACAGACACCGGGCTGGTGCTATTCAGCTGTGCACTTGCCCAGTCAGTGCATTCACAGTCACTGGATACTTTCTGTGCAATGCTGGGATCCTGAGAGCTTTGCAGCAGATGCTTTTCCCATAATACTGACTTCTTCACAAACCAGAGCCCACCATGGACTGTTGCTTTTGTAGTGACTCTGAGAAGCCTATAGTGTTACTAAATAACAAGCTTTTCTTACTATGATTCCTCCCCTACAATTTTGATTTTGCTGCTTTTCTCAGCATATTGCACACACCATGTTACCACATTCTAGTTGCTAGGTGATAGCAAGGTCTGCCAGATGTCACACTGGTGGCAGTTATAGCTGCAGACCTACCGCCTTCTCACCCATCTATGTAGACTCAGTGTTTTAGCTTGTACATTTCTGCAGGTATTTGACTTAGGAGTAGCCTTTAAAATGGAAAAGTCAATTTAGACAGCATTGAATTTTCAAAAGGAAAAATCAAAATGGAAATTGGGCATTATGTATGTCTTTCAGACAGGCCATTCCCAAAAGAGTTAGGTACAGCCTTACAAAAATTCCTTAGAGCACTTCACGCTATATAAAGAATTGATAATATTATTAATGTAGTTTACCACCTTACATTTTGTTGAATTTTGATCTTTTACTCTGTGTGATACATATATTGTGTAATGAGTTCGCTATCAAGAAGAGGAGGAGTTTACGGCTCCATGGAAATTCTCATTAAGGAGCGTGCTGGCTTTCTGGCTCAGTTTGTTTGCTTGGTCTACTCTCTTACTCTTTATTTCTTCCCGCTGCTTGTTCACAGGTTCAGGCATTTCCACTCAGCTAGTCTGAGGAACTTCAAACATGATGTGTCCCAGCCACAGCTACTTTAGATAGGCTGCAAACAGTTAAACCTTTACTGAATCTGGACAAAAACAAAATGAAACAAGAATGAAAACTGAACAAAACAAAACAAAACAAAAATGACAGAGATCCAAAGACAATGAAGCAAATTTAAACTTTGCACAGTACCTGAGTCAGCTCGGGAACTCCACTCTGTGGCTTAGTGGTACCCACCTGCTTTCAGGTATTTGATTTAGGAGCATTTTGATTTGATTGTGTCCTGAGGCCAAATGTTGGTGCAGATATGGACATGCTATACCCCGCTGCATCGTCAGACAGTTTGGTTACGACAGAAAGGTTTCACTTGGACTTAGTCTACAAACTCAAGATGTTTACCCTACTAGGAGACTGGTAAATGAATCCAGATGCATTAAGGAGGTAAAGGATGACTTGTATAAGCTTTAAAACGTGCGGAACTACCCTTGGACATGCTTGCTTGGACTCTTCTGTGACCACATTTGTTAATAGCTCCCTTCAAAGTTACTTTTAGTCCATCTACTTAGTCACATGGACTAACTTCTGCATTACAAACCCATTTAATTCATTTTTCTATTCCTTTTGTTATAGTCTTTAGAGAAATTCATTATATTGAACAGTTGTTCTGAGTTTGTTCCATTTGCCTCCGTTTTGGCCTCATTTCCACTTTACATGTTGATAGGTCAGCATGTGAATGATCTTTGCTCTGATTAAGGTGGCTGTGGTCACATTTTCCAATTACAGAGAGAGATAGAACAGTAACTAGCCTTGCGGAGTATTAGGCATTTACAGAGAACATTTGAAGCATACATTTTCAAGTTTGCATTGAGACACTGCTGTGTGTCGGAAGAGGCTTATTCAGTGAATGCTCTAAATAGTGGAGAGAACAGCTGTTACTTTAATTTCAATAACTTTGTATTTTTGAGACTATCATACATCAACACTGCATCCAACATCACTCCTTCCTTCAGCTTGGTCCTGTGTCTCTGTTCCTCCACGATTCATGATCTGTTTTTACAGTTATTGCTATGAGCATAGACATGTGCATCTACGGTGTCTAAGTCCTTTTTGCAGTGCTTGAATATACATGTGTCCAGGGCTGACTGCTTGGGATTGGACAACCAGTTCAGGAGCTTGTCCCTTGGATTAAAGAGAAATAATTGTGTTGTTCCTCTGTGGATCTACTTATCATTATTTGCTTTATGTAAAGGAGATATCTTAGACTAAATAAAAGCAGCTAACTAGTCAGTTTATAAATCCCTTAGTAAGTATTAGATGTTGTTACACTGGGTAAGGTAGAGTTCAAATGCAAATCAATATACAGTTCATCCCAGTAGAATTCTAGGGCAATAAAGGACTTGAAAAAATTCATTGAATCATAAGGGAAGTTCTAGGACCATACTACACACACACACACACACACACACACACACACACATACACACACACACTCACACACATTTGTGCTTTAAATACACACAAACACATACACCCACACAAACACACATTCATGTACACAAATAAACACACACATACACCCGTAAATATGCATATACTCAAATGCACACACATAAACACATACATACTCACAGAAACACACACAGAAAGGCACACACATAGAGACACCCCCATGCACAGAGCACAGCACATTTTATTTCTTGCCTTCCTGGGCTTACATTAGGACTAATACTACCAGTGTATAAAAAGTTTTCTTGAAACATATAGGAAATTTTAAAATACACACATGGTCTGGCATCATTAAAAGATTAAATGAATAAGGAGAAAGCTTTTAGGTGATACTTTCTAAGAGTTATAGTTTTAATTCCCTTTATCAGTCGGGATGAATCTTGCGTCTAAGGCAAGCCAGGCAAGCCCTTTTCCCCTGAGCTTTTTCCCTAGTACTGTGGTTTTGAATAGTGCCGCCTATGTGATGAAATGATGTATAGATGGTTAGAATTGTGCCTTTGTTTCCAGAATGAAATAATGACTAAGACATTATGCTCTGCCATTTAACAACGGGATACAGGGTCAGTGCTGTGTGCATGTAATAAAGCTTTATTGACATGTCACAGTGTACTTGAACAGTAGCTGAGGTTCTTCAGGATGTAAACAGAAGTTTTCTGAAATACTTCAGTGACTTGAACAAACCCTGATCCTACTAAGAGCAATTCTACTTGGGTCTCTGCTTCTTTTTTAATTGGACCTCTGCTCAGGCAGTTTAATTGAGGAGACATTCTTCAGCTTACTTCGGTTGGTAATTGTTCCACTTCCCATTTTCCTCTGACAGGGACATTGTGTAGCTCCAAAAGATAGAAGAAGGTCTCCTCCACACTGAGAGAGCCCTCGGAGTCAGGGAATGAAGCAGGTGACCTTTCAGGGTGAGCGGAGCAGTCTACCCAGGATTCTGTCCATTATGGTCAAGATTCAAAACCCAGTGTGGCCACACTCAGCCTCACCCTGCTTTTGTGAAAGGCATACAACAGTTAACATTTGGCAGGGCATGTGAACAGCACCCAGCACTCTGAATTTCCCATGCACCCCTGTGCTCAGTGAAAGAGTGACCAAAAAGTAGAATCCCAGCTCAGATCTGTTTCCTCTCCCAGGCACAATTGTTGCAGCCTGAGTGCAAAGAATATGTTTGCTAGAGCTCGTGACCTCCACCCCCACCACCATCCCGGGCTCCTAGCTTAAGGAGCAGGCACAACAGGCTTTGTTGTCCCTAAGCACTTCTGTCTGTGTGTCTCCTTTTATGAAAGGAGGAATGTTGCTTGGGAGCAGTAGTAGCTGTGGGTGTTTGATGAGAAGGACTGTGGCGCTGCAGTAGTAACCTTGCGATATTGTTAGAATAAATCCATTGCACATTGACTGGTCAAACAGTGAGACTGCGAAGAAGCAGAGCTGAAAATCTAATGCAGAAAGAACCAAAGTGTGGATTTGAGTAGTGGCAACTTCTGAGCAGAGCACTGATGAGGTTTCTTGTCAGGGGAAACTGTAGGCTGTAGTCCTGGCTCTTGGGAGTGACTAGGAAAAACTGTCCCTCCACAGATCCCGCTATGCGCATGTGATAGGGTGTGAATGTGGGATCCATGGATATTGCGCACAGTGTTGCCTTGATTTGTGCCCCATGATCACAGCTTTCTGAAAACTGAGAAGGAGCAGAGTGGATAGTTTTTCATCAGAATTGTGGGGATTTATGGGATTTGCAATTGAGTCTCAAATATGTGCCTAATGTAGTTCACATTATCATAAACCATAGTCATTTCCCTTTATCCAGTAAGAAAAAATACAGTACTTACTGCCTTGAACTTGGTCATAGGGCAGCTGTCACCAACAGGAGCTCAGGTATGGGGAGTAAAGTAAAGACAGTGCTGCTAAGAAGACCTGTGAGAGCGCATTCCTTGGTTCAACCTAAGTAGGACTCTTCAGTTGCTATCTGTGCACTCATTGGGAGCATTTCTTCCATTTACGTATTAAAGCATACTTCTGTTTTATTTTGGTTGTGTTTGGGGCTGCGGCAATAATGGAAACACTGCTCATAGGAGAAAAGCAGCTTTGCAGTTTTTGAACTTAGGCCACACATTTTGTTCATTGCATCGTTGAGTGTTTCATGTGCGTTTGATTCTTTAAGTACTTTATTTCGTGTATCTGTTGGTTTTAGTAACACTCAGCTCCTAGTTAACATTAACAACTCAGGTCTGAATGTGACGCCAGCTCTGCAAATCTCATCTCTTCTGCAATGAGCAGCACAGGAACACTAGACATAAATTTGTGTGTCTTAAATCATACACCAGAAAACACAAACATGACATTAATTAGAAAGTAGAATGAGTACTTCTTTACACCAAACCTGATATAAGAACTTAAAAACTGAACTAACTTGATTTCAATGGGAAACATTTTCCTTCAGTAACTCAAGATCTTTGGCAAGTCTGTGCTGTGAGGTAACTACAGGAGTGCTATGCATATTGACTTTGAAGAACAAGTTATTTTTAAGAAGCAGATTCATTATAAATATGGATTTCACAAATCAGAATTGACTACAAGTAGTTTTGTTGAATTATGTAAGTTTTGGCACAACTCATGAAATTACCTGAATAATCAGATTCTAGAGGACTAAGGAGAATTTAGTGAGCCTCACGTATAAACCCACTCCCCCCACCCCGTCTTTTGTCTTCTTTCTTTCTCATTCACAGGGCCATCCTGTGTGGTCTTCAGCTGCCTGCACTTTTCTTTGTACCCATGTTAGGTTTGAATTTGTGGTACTATTGGTCAACTTCTCTAGTGTTTGGACTCAGAATGTCCTAAGTAATGAAATTAAACACATTGTATACTGCCTTGTAAAAATTTTATGGGACTTCAGCTCTATTATTAATTTGATTTTCAGTTAAAGAAACTAAGATTCTGATAGACTAACTACTTGTTACAGTTGACCTGCTTCGTATATTGTGGACGTTAGAATCTAAAGGATTGGATTTCCATCTACCTTTCTTTTCCTTCTCTCCAAACTGGCTAGTTTTTAAACACATATATACACATGCATGCAAACATGCATGCAAGCACACACTCACGCATACACACATAACTGTCTTAGTAACTACATCCAGTAATTATTTTTTTAAAAAAAATTATTTTTGTTTGAGATAAAGTTTTATCTTATAGCCCACACTAGTGTAGAACTTACTTGTATCTTCTAGAATGGTCTTGAACTTTCCATGATCATCCCAAGTTCTGGTGTTGCGAGGGTGAGCCATTACATTTGGCTAAACAGAATATTTTTAAGAAATGTTTTTCAAGAATACTAGGTATATGCCAGCCAGTGTTCAGTAGTTTTGATATTCCTGAAACTGAGGTTGCATGTGTTGTAATTTAAGAAGTTACAGATATGGTGATAATAATGCTACTGCTTTTCTCAAAAACAAAGCAAACAAATAAACAATTTCACCCACTGCCCTGAATTTTCTCCATAGATCAGAGTTATTTAATATAATATGCAGCTTGAGTTTAAGTGGGATGTGAAAAGTTACAGAGTGTCATCCTCACACGAACAACAATGATAAACTTTTTGATGCACATGAGAGCCAACTCTGGCTTCCATGTCATTTGAGTCCAAGAGAAATGAGCCTCCTCCTAGGTTTTGGGTAAAAGTGCTGGCTTATCAGCCTATTTATAACTTCCAGTGACAGTAAGGTTTGTGTAAGGCCTAGCACTCTAACAACTGGGCAGAAAGATACTGTTCCATCCGGAAGGATGTTTACTTCTCAGATCTGAACTTGCATGTTGCAGCCTTAAGCCATAACACTTCAAGACTGAGTTGGAAAATAAGTTATTGGATAGGTGTTTAATTTGAAACAAGACTATTTAGATGGCTTCTAATCTAACTTAGTTGCTGCCCTTATAAAAAGTGGAAATTTGAATACACCCGGAGTTACAGGGACACAGTTAGACCTTGAGGTGAGGGAGTAGGGGGCCAGTAACAAGCCAGAGAAATGGAACATGTGGCCATAGGGGAGGGAAAAGTGTCTACCAGGGCATGTCCTTGTGGAATTCCATTGCACCAGAGCTGAGGAGAACTAGGATACTCAAGGAAAAACAGTCATTGGTCGGTAAATCTGACGACTCTGGATTTCTCCATAATAACACAGATACGTAAAAGTATAACAGAGCAG
This sequence comes from Mastomys coucha, assembly GCF_008632895.1. Lineage (NCBI taxonomy): Eukaryota > Metazoa > Chordata > Mammalia > Rodentia > Muridae > Mastomys > Mastomys coucha. Next base: position 1,586,691 of record NW_022196903.1, read on the forward strand.
TCTTAAAACCCTGAAAATGACTTTCAACTTAGAAATCTTCACCAGTGTTTTCAGCTGTAAGTTTGAGTGGAAGGAAAAAAACTCACTCGTGCAGTGTTTTAAACAATTATTTTTAATCTACTCTTTCCCAGGAAGTGACAAGACTACAGACCACAGAATAAGGGAATAATAAATGGGGAAGGGAAATGGCTCAGTATGGAGTGGCAGCCAAGTCAAGTGGAGAGTTCCCAAAGTCTTAGTGGTTAAGAATTACTTGGTGGAATCCCTTTAGGGGCTTTAGCCTCTGAGTCCAGGTTGAAGCAGTGAGATCACATTGCAGCAGGGAGACTGGGTAAACAAACCATCAAGTCTGCCCAGGTTGAACATCAGGAGAGTCAGGGGTTTGTCATCCTCCAGTGCCTACAGCTGAAGTTCTGAAATACATAGAAAAGCTGTCCAAAAGTAAAGGCAGTTATTAACTTTAGAGTTTACAAAGTTCTTCAGAGCAAAAGATAATTACACACATGAAATGACTGGAGAAGGAAAACTTTCATAATGTAGTTATGCTGCCTTATATTCTAGTAATGTTTATTCTGTCCTTCATGTAAGAAAAGCAATGTGTAGAGGAGTTGCTAAGAGAGGGGAGCGGGCAGGACTCAGGAGCGTGTAGAAGTTGGGTAGAAGATTTTCTCTTTGTTATACACTAGACCTAACAATATTGTCTGGCTTTTATAGTTTATACTTACAGAATTCTAGGGGGGAAAAGTCAGCATTAAATAAGGTAGCAGGAGTAAGTTCTGGATGAAGATAATACATTCAGAAGGGGAGGGCAAAGAAAATGGCTGGCTCTCCCTCCTCAGGCCAGGCGAGTGAAGAGAAACATCGGGGCACCACGGAAACTATCAGTGGTCTAATTATTTTAGAATGTGTAGAAAATAGTACATTGTGGACTGCTGATTATTTTGCAGTTGCGTGCTCACCAGAGAGCTGTGTCCTTTTGTGTTGACATGTGGAGTTGGAGTAGTCACTGGGTTCTCTTGTTGGGCCCTTGCCATGTTGGAAAAGCCCGTTTGTGTATAAGGACGGTTGCCCCTTCTTTTATGTGCCTCCCTTAGATGAGGAAACAACAGCCTAGAGCTAGCAAGGCCTGCAGTGTGGAAAAGGTAACCCGCAGGACCTGTTCATCTCATGCTGGTGTTGCAGGAGGTACTGATGTGCCAGCATCCACCAGGATGCTCCCTGCTCTCCAAGGGTAGAGCTTTGTTCCCTCTTGTTTCTTCCTGGGTTTCATACCTTCACATTCTGTCTTTTCTCTGGGCAAAAAGAATGTGCTAGTGTGAGGGAGTTTGTTCTCAGTTAGGGTTACAGGAGTTTTTACACCACAGTTCTCCAGGTTATTGGCTTACTTGGTTAACCAGGAAGGAGCTTCAGGTTGCACCTGATTTTGTCTAGAAGTCATCTCAAAGTGCCTAAAAACCGTATGCATCAACTTTAAATCCTTGCAAGCCTGGCTTCTTTTATTACATATTATGAAAGGACTTTTTATGCCAATTAGAAGTGATTTGGGACTTAATTATGTTTGAAAGGAATATTGTCGAATGGAGGTCCAGTTTAAGAAAGGGACGTCAAAATAATTGCTTGAGTAAACATAGTCCACCATGACCTTCTGATGGTTTCCTGTGAAATCACTCAGTTGAAGTGAATTCAGGCAGCTATTAAACACCAGTGGTTCAAGAGAGGAAATGGACTGTCAGGGCTTGTATTTCAGAGGAGCAGACAGTGACCCACTTGATATCTATGCTAAGACTTAAGAGTTCAGGCAACCTAGTCTCAGAGATCTAGCTAGCTATATTCTAACATTTTATTACAATTTGTTCATTTAACTTATTTACAGAAGTGAGAGTACATTTAATTAAGTCCAAATACGAAAGCTGAATAAACGAGAAAAAAAGCAATTCTACAGTGTGCCTGTGGAGGTCAGAGAACATCTTGCAGGAGTGGATTTTCTCTTACCACTGGGTTCCAGGGATTGAACCTAGGCCCTCAACCTTCCTTGGCAGCAAGCATGTTTACCTGCAGATCTGTCACACTGACACAGAAACTGTGCTTTTGTTATAATCCTTTTGCCAACATTTATCCTGGAAAGTACAGGCTTAGGGTCCCGTGTGATTCTTTGGGGCATTTAATCAGGTCATGCATTTTAACTCTCTTTCAGTTATGACCCATTTCTAATTGTAGGTCTGAACTCTCGTTTCACTTCACAACATACTATGAAATCATATCTCTAACATATAACTCTGTCATATGTAAGGAAAGCAAGGAGTGAAACATAGCTTTTACCTTGACGCTTCAAACAGCAAGGAAAACAATCCTTAGATGACCAGGGTGATGGTAATCCACAGAAGCAAAGGGTGGAGGAAACAGGAGGAAGGGATAATTAGTTATAATTTCCATCAATTCAAGGTGGGTTTTCATTGCCCATCTAGTGACTATTAGATGTGGTTTCTTATATTAAATTCTCATAAAACTATGCCACCACGCCAGGTATGGCTCAGGGATACTGGTCCTGGTTGTCATCCACAAGAATACCAGGGCTGAGAACAAAGCTAAGCAATAGTATTTAGAAATTATTTAATAACTTTAAAACATCTGAAGGAATTAGTAGGCAGCCTCTCTTTGTAATATATTGTGACTATATTTGTATATTTGGTGGTCTTTTACAAAAGTCATAGACTATGAGAGCTTGAGAATAACTGCACAGTTGCCTGTTTGTTGTTAGCAATTCCAGAAGCATTTGTCATGTCGTGAGACAAAGTAGGAGGAGTGAGATTGGGGCTGTAGACATCTGCCTGTCTCTAAAGAATGCTCAAAGGGAAATCGCATCTGAGCCTTGTCAGGAAACTGCTGTTTTAAAATATTATTGTTTCCAGAAACCGTATCTAGTTGCATGTTTTTATTTAGCATGTTAGAAAGAAAAGAAGTTGTGAAAAGTTTGGTTTAGTTTAGCTACTACTTTTAATAAAGTCATACAAAATAGAGTAAACATTTCGGTGGGAGGTGTTTGTGGAGCTGGAGAAATGGCTCAGCAGTTAATAGCAACTGAAAGCTCTTCTAGAGGTCCTGAATGGTGGCTCACTCTGCTGTAACTCCACTTCTGAAACCCTCTTTTATCCTTTAGAGACACCAAGAATGCCTGTGCTCTATGGATATATGAGCCGGCAAAGCACCCATACACTTTATTTAACTTAAAAAAAAAAAAAAGGAGATTGTGTACAAGGTAAGCTGCTGTTTGATGTCCTGGAAAAGCAGACAAGCAACAGTGAGGTTCCTGAGGCAGATGTGCACTGGAACCCTCTCTGGGGATAGGAGTTGGCTCTCATAGTCATCCTTTCTGTCCTGCTGCAGAGAGAAACACACTCAAAGTCAAGTATTTCCTTAATAAATTTTGATTTTACTTTAAAAAAAAGATTCCTCTACTTTTATTTTAAAAATTTAGGTTTTCAAAATTTCTCTTGTGACTGATATTTTTTCTCAAAAAAAAATATCAAAATAAGCCTCATGCAAAAGAGACATGTTTTGGAGGTTTCATGAAACCAAGTAGGTCTTATAAGTGGTACAGAGAAAGTTTAAAAAAAAGAGCTCACAGGAGCTAATGAAACATTGATGTAATTTGAATATTTCAGCTTTTGCTTTCAGTCTGTATGCAAACAAGGATTGCTTCTTCTTAAACTTCACATGGGTATATGCCCAGGAGTGGTACAGCTGGGCCCTATGGTAGCACTATGTCCAATTTCCTGAGGAACCACCAAACTGATTTCCAGAGTGGTTGTACCAGCTTGTAATCCCACCAGCAGTGAAGGAATGTTCCTCTTTCCCCACAACTTCGCTGGCATCTGCTGTCACCTGAGTTTTTGATCCTAGCCATTCTGACTGATGTGAGGTGGAATCTCAGGGTTGTTTTGATTTGAAAATCCCTGATGATTAAGGATGTTGAACATTTCTTTAGGTGCTTCTCAGTCATTTGGTATTCCTCAGTTGAGAATTCTTTGTTTAGCTCTGTACCCCATTTTTAATAGGGTTATTTGGTTCTGTGGAGTCTAACTTCTTGAGTTCTTTGTATATAGGACACATGTTCCACTATGTTCATAGCAGCCTTATTTATAATAGCCAGAAACTGGAAACAACCCAGATGTCCCTCTACAGAGGAATGGATACAGAAATGTGGTACATTTACACAATGGAGTACTACTCAGCTATTAAAAACAATGAATTTATGAAATTCTTAGGGAAATGGATGGATCTGGAGAATATCATCCTGAGTGAAGTAAGGCAATCACAAGAGAACACACATGGTATGTACTCTCTGATAAGTGGATATTAGCCCAGAAGCTTGGAATACCGAAAATACAATCCACAAACCACAAGAAACTCAAGAAGGAGGAAGACCAAAGTGAGGATACTTCAATCCTTCTTAGAAGGGGGAAAATACCCATGGAAGGAGTTGCAGAGACAAAGTGTGGAGCAGAGACTGAAGGAAGGACAATCAAGAGACTGCTCCACCTGGGAATCCTTCCCATATCACCATTGTGGATGCCAGCAAATGCTGGATGACAGGAGCCTGATAAAGCTGTCTCCTGAGAGGCTGTGCCAGTGCCCGACTAAAACAGAAGTAGAGGCTCACAGCCATCCATTGGATTGAGCATAGAGTCCCCAATGAAGGAGCTAGAGAAAGGACCCAAGGAGCTGAAGGGTTTGCAGCACCTTAGGATGAACAACAATATGAACTAACTAGTACCCTCAGAGCTCCCAGGGACTAAACCACCAACCTAAGAGTACACATGATGGGACTCATGGCTCCAGCTGCATATGTAGAAGAGAATGGCCTAGTCGGTCATCAGTGGGAGGAAAGGCCCTTGGTCCTATGAATGTTCTATGACCCAGTGTAGGGGAATGCCAGGGCCAGGAAGTGGGAGAGGGTGGATTGGTGAGCAGGGGGAGGGGAGAGGGAATAGGGGTTTTTTTTTTGGAGGGGAAACTGGGAAAGGTGATATCATTTGAAATGTAAATAAAGAAAATATCTAAAAGAAAAGAAAAAAAATCAACTTCACCTGGACAGAAGGCTGTATGAAATAATGACTGTGAAGGGCAGTGAATCCCTGCCAAAGACAGAAAATAATCTAAATGAGCTTTCCTTAAAGGAAGTTAAAGCCTATAAGTGTAATGCAGGAAGAGCCTGGAGCCATTGTTGAGATGGATGAGTGTCAGGAAGCTGAGACATCTGGGGGACAGGGCACAGTGGTGATAAGAAGAGGCCAGTGTGGGGTGCAACCAGGACCTTACACAGGGGTCACCTCACTGTCTACTCTGAACAATGGTCTTTTCACAGAGCACTTAAGAAAATTATTCAAGGTCTGACCATGAAAGAACAGATTGGAAGGCAAAATGCCCACACATTGTGTTCCCCTCTCACCAGTACGTGGTTATCACATTAAATGTGAAGAACCAATAGGGAAAGGCTTGAGGATCAATGAGGTTTGTGTCTCCCTTACACAGGTGAAGTCAAGTCCCGTGTAGATATGAGGGTTCCATATAGCCCATCACAGCCCTGGGAGCAGAATAGCAAGGTTAAGTTAAATTCACAAGTCTAACATTCAGTCAGAAATATCCAACCATTTAAAGAAGCAAACATTTAGTGATGGGAAAATCATTCAACATTGCTCTTATACTATCAAACATGGAAGAATTATTACATAAGTAAATTAAAATGAATATTTTTTGTTTCTGGTGCTAAAACATTTTAAAAAGAGCTATCTAAATTATTCTATAAAAAGTTGAAACCCAACTTTAAAGATAGGTACAACAGTGAGAAGTAAGGCAGAAAGTGCTCTGGATGGAAACAACTGAACATTAGAGGCAAAGTTAGTGAATTGAAAGCATAGGAGGAGAATTTCTCCATAGTGCAGCAGAGCACACAATAATCATACAAGTTAGTGACCTGCAGGTGGCCCAGTTTGCATGTGAAAGCCACCCTAGAGCATGGCCTGAACCAGTGCTGCCTGACCTGGGCCTGCAGGACTGTGAACCATTTATTCCAGGAAGATGGCAAGGTTGGAGAGAGCAGCAAATGTTGAGACATTTTAATTTATCCTACTAACCTTAACCCCAACTTGTCCAGCAGTACTCTAGTAATCCAGAAACCAATGTGGTGACATCCACTCCCAGGAAGCCACATGGAGCTCACTGGGTTCTGTTTACTTCAAACTCTACTTACCTAGAATGTTTAATGGACCCACCCTTCTGCCCTTCCTGTGTCTCCTGGAAGCTTCCACTGGTCATCACCTGCTGTGATTTCAGAATTCAGAGCTCTTATATTGTGTTTAGGTTATTTTGGTGGCCATAGGAGGTTGTGACACAAACAATTTAATATCCTTGCCTCAGGGACTGTACTGTGTTGGTACAAACAAAATAAACAAAAGGAGAAGGAAAGGCCAGCAATAAGGAGCTAAGGGGGTTTTGAAGTTCTGATATGTTGCTTAGAATTTAGAAGGGCCTGTGCTTGTGTGGGACCCTGACTGCTCAGGAAATGCCTCCGGAGGCTCTAAGCTGTTTCTCACTGACCTTGAGGTCCCACATGCCAGAAGTGAAAACTACTTGGCCTGTGTCACAAGTGTAGGCTTGCGGCCAAGGGTGTAACTTGCAGGTAGGATTCTTGTTTAGCAAGTATGAGAACCCACAATCTACAACACTGTAACAACAACAACAACAACAACAACAACAAAAACCAAAACCAAAAACAACAACAAAAACCTCCCAAAACAAAAAAACAAAAACAAAAACAAAACAAACTCAAAAAAGATTTTCTCACCTATGGCAAGATTCATGCTCTATGAAAAAAGAAATTATGACAAAAGACCAGCTCCTAAGAGAAACAGTCAGTTTTCTAATTCAGATTTTACTTGGTACAGGGCCCTCCAGAAGTGTCATAGCAAATCCCATCACATCATCACATCACACACGCATGCACCCACACACTGGGGGAGAGAAGGGAAAAATCGTCTTTGCATGTGTGCACAGTCATTGGGAACAATGCTCATAGAACACAAGGGCACATTGACAGTAACCTTGGAAGAACTCCCTGGGCAGTTCCTGGTCTTTTTCAGATTGTGCTTGATATCCTCTTGGTGCCTTCCTTCCCTCCAGCTGTGAGGCAAAGCTGCTCAATTCAAAGGAGCAGGCCAGGGCGCCCATCCCAGGCTTTGGTTAGCTTTATGACCCCTTCAAAGGAGGGCATAAGGAAGAGATAGGTGGTGGGCCTTCCTCCCTCTGTGGTTTCTTCACTTCCCGGTGTGTCAAATATTGAAAATGTATCTTGAATATGTTACAAGTGTCCCTTGACACTTAGGCAACTCTGCTGCAAGGACTAGAAGTCATTTAGCTGTTATCCAGTCCAGGTAGTCAAGAGTCTCATCCACTCCTTAGCCAAGAGTGAGCCAACTAAACCAAGCAGGCCTGAGTGGCAGATACCACACTGCTAAACCAACTAAGATTGATCATCACCATGACAAATAGCAGCAAGAAATAAATATGTGAATAGTTTCCCCCCCCCAAAAAAAGGTAAAAAAGATCAAAGCAAACTTAAACTTTCTTTAAAAACTGAGGAAAAAATCTCCATGAATCAGAATGAAGGAGAAAATTGAAAGTAACCAGAGACAAAAGGACCTTTACATTTGTAAAAAGTAACAAACAAAGGTGATTGTTACCTTTCTTCTCAGAAACTCTGAGCTCCTTCTTCAAGTCCTGTTCAGTGCCTGCCCCAGTCACTATCTCCCACAATCCTTCCCTCCACTCCTCCCTTTCTCTCTGATCAGGTGAGGCCCTCTCTGTTTATCCCCCACCCTGGAACTTCAGGTCTCTTACAGGTTATGTGCTTCCTCTCCCACTGACCCTGCATTTCTTGTAGACAGGATGAATTTTGGATTGAAGGTTTTGTGGTTGGGTTGGTGTTCCTATTGTTCCACTGGGGTTCCTGCTTGGCTATAGAAGGTGGCCTCTTCAGGTTCCATATCCCAAGTGCTGTAAGTCACAGCTAAGATCAATCTCTTTGACTCTTGGTTACCTCCCTTATGGTCTGTCTTGTCCTGGAGATCCCCATCCCTGTCAGTTGCAGATTTCCATTCATTATCATGGCCATTGTTAGATTTATGACCATTGTTAGATTCGGGTGGGAGTCCCACTCACTGAAGACAGAGACAGAGATCGATGCAATTAGCATGAGTTTTTAAATAATCCAGTATACTGGGGTTGTCCTGCATTCAGGCAAAGGTGACCCTGAGGTACAAAAGCACACACTTTTTATACCTTCCCAGAACATAGGTTTACAGCATGAATTGGTTATCTCTCATTGGTGGAGCTCATTGTTCTTTGTTTCCATTGACCTTTCTCCTCCAGGAGAGGAGGAGATACCTGTTGCACATAGGACGTGTTGGAGGAGATCCATCCCCTCCTGGGGATGTTTCCTGGAACAGGGCTTTCCTGCTGGCAATTAGGGCATCTCTTGGGGATGGATGTTTGTTCAGTAAACCTTCCTGAAGCTCTTTGTCCTTAGGCGTGATGGACATTCCTGCCTCCTTGGTATTTTTATGAGGTGTTCCTGTTTGCTCAATTCTTACACCCTCTTGCCATCTCTCCTGTCTCTCCCCACACCTGATCCACTCCTTTCCTTTCGCCATCTCCTCTCTCACCCAACTCACCTCTTCTATCTGCCTTTTATGGCTATTTTATTCTCCCTCTAAGTGAGATTCAAGCATCCTTGCTTGCACCTTCCTTCTTGTTTAGCTTCTTTGGGTCTGTGGAGTACAGCATGGGTTTTCCTATATTTTATGGCGAAGCAGCCTCTCTTTTTCTCTCTGTTCTCATGAGACTTGGGCATATTCTGTCCTGTTAAATCTTTCTCTGATTTGTCACTTTGTCATTCAATTAGACATCACTTTCAAACATGGGTACTTCCACAAACTAACTTTATTGTCATTGTTTGGGATTAAAAGTGTTTGCTAAGGGCATTGCTTGTATTTCAACCAAAGCAGCCATGTTGCTGGATTAAAATTCCAATACATAAATAATATTTATAGGGTCTGATGCTAGTTGGCTTATCTTGAATTCCTTTCTATCTTGTTTCCCTATATAGGTTTTCTTGCAAGAAAGTGGGAATTAGCATCAGGTTCCATAGTCATTAGTTCTCAATGCAAAAGTTTCTTCTAAAACCGTCTCCTCATTTTTCTCTAGACCTAACACTCTCACACATTTTTGTTGCCTGTCTCCAGCAAACTATATAGATTAAAGTTAGAAGTTGGGGTTGGAGCGAAAAGCCCTGCAAAGCCCTGAAGACCTGAGTTCTAGTCACAGACCCGATATGACCTTCACACCCATTTGTAAGTTGAGTCCCAGGAAATCCAGTGCCTTCTTTGGCTTCCCTGGGGTCCAAGCAGGAATGTGCACATAGATTTGGGCAAAGCACCCATATACATGAATTTTTAAAAATTAAGGGAAAAAAGTCTCAATAAATTTGGAGTCATATGTACTCACATTTGAAAGTAGCTCATGATCAGTAGAAATAAGAGCATCCCAAAATAGTAAATAGAACTTATAAAGTAGACATATCCATTGTTTTTGTTACTGTTATAGAATGCCATGATTCAGTGCCACTCAAGGAAGAACATTTAATTTGACTTCCAGTTACAGAAGGCTAGAGTAGCGTGACAGTCATGGCTGACTGATAACAGTACATTCATACATACACAGGAAGCAGTGGGAGAGGAAGTGAAGTAATGCCATAAACCCTCAAAGCCTGCCCTCAGTGATGCACTTCCTCCAGCATGTCTCCGGCACCACCTTTCAAAAGTTCTATAAGCTCCTCCAAGAAGCACCACCAACAGGGGCCTAATAGCTATGAGCATGTGGACACATTTCTCATTCAAAGCAGCACAGTACATAGCACGTTAAACTCGAAGTCAGTGGGATTAATAAAAACGCCATTTGTGTACAGAAAAGACAGTTGGGAGAGCAGACGTGCATGGCTGATCTGCTGTGCTGAGACTTCCCTTCTGCACTCCTGACACACTTGCTGTAGCTGTGCGGGAGTATAAATCTGCATTCTGGAACATTTCTCCGTCCTTGGAGAGGTAGGAATAAACATAATTCACGCGTAACTGTGGAGTGCCCAGATGTTCCCTTTGTTCTCACTGAGGCCTGTTAATGCGTTCTAGGTTTGCATTTTTGTAGTCAACCTTGAGTCTGATCTTTTATTTGAAGGTAAGTGCCTTCTACCTTGAAACGTGTTATACCTGTAATTCATCAGGGCGTTTGCTCTCCTTACATCCAGTTACGCTACAAATAAAGCACATTTCCTTTATTCACGACACCACGGACTTTCTAATCTGAGCCAGCCTGTTAGCCAGTGTAAATAATGCTTAAAGACATCAGACTTTGATAGGAAAGAATGAAACATGATGAACTATTTATAGAACTGAGAGATATGTCTACTTTAGCATGTTTGTGGAACACCATGTTTTTATGATAGCCATAGGTAGGCTACAAAACAGATACCTTTAGCCAATGCTAGAATTTATGGCTCAATAAAAAATTGTGTTCTTGTTCTATAGTCATGGTCTCCTCTAAGGCTGCTTGGGTGAGGTGCTAAATATTCTCCAGGTGCATATATCTTTATGGTGTTCACCAGGCTGTAAGGCAATCTGTGATAGAATTGGGCAGAACCCTAGTCTAACTCTAGTCTCGATTGTCAAGTATCCCTCATGAAGGGAAGGAATATGTACCCGGTGAGAGACAAGAGAAGTTACTACAGGAAGTTCTCATTTCTGTTATCTTGAGATCTTGGAATTTCTGGAGATACTGGTAAGAGTATATGATAATGTAATAATAATAATAATAATAATAATAATAATAATAATAATAATGGAATGATAATAAATGAAGCTTAACAGAAAGGTGATCATTTTTCCCTTGTCACTTCTGCTAATGGTGCATACCATTCAAAGAATAATAGTTTGTTATTTTCAAATAGCAAACTTCAAAGGCAGAACTTTGGAATGTCACAGAGCTGAACGTTATGTGAGACCATTTACTTTGTTTCTCTCATCTTTACAGATGAGGAAAATGGGGCCCTAAACAGGTCAACTTACTTAAGATGCCACGAGTGGCAGAGCAGATCTTCTGAGTCATCTATTTATAACTAGCAGTGCTCATGGGTTGCTTTTGCCATAGAAAATGGATGAAAGTTTTCATTTACATTTTTTTGTGTGTAGAAATTCCAAGACTGAGATTATTTAACACCAGTTAAACAAATTAACAGCCCAGCTAGCTGAAGGCAAGTAGTATTTTTCATATTTCTTTTCTAAATTTTCTTAAGGCACAAACTTTAACTCAGTGTTAATGAGTGTAACTTTCAAACCCACCTTTTCCTGAGAGAGGTGCAATCTGTATTGTTCATAGGGAAGGTTGTCTTATGCTGGTCATATATTTATGTTGTGTCCTAAGTGAATTGTATTAGGACACAAGATAAATAAGTATAAAGAATATCCTAGTGTGTCTGACAATATCTGATACCAGCTTTGAATATTGGCACATTTGACCTTTTGCCCTACATCTAAGAAACTGGGTTGGCATGCAGGTGTGTTTCTGTCTCTTCCTGACTTCGTAGCTTCATGTTGGTGACGGTGAGGGATGCTGGGCAGATGCAGCTTGCCAGCTGCCTTCTCCTAGACGGTCCACTGCACAAGGGAAGGGTCAGCCTGATGCTGTGCTAGTTTTCATGAAATTATACAACTATGTGATTTTGTAGCCCAGAGACTAACTTTAAAAAAAAATCACAATATCTTTTCGTTTTAAATAAGGTTTTGTTCTTTTGATTGATTAGTATGCTTCAGTCACCTACCACTGTAACTCAAGGGGATAATTTTCTGTTTTCATATAAGGAAAAAATTCTTCCACGTAGACATGCATACAAAAAGCCCTTGTGAACCAAGTCCAGAAAACTTCAACTGAAGCGTGGTATTATTTTTTTTTTTGCTCAGCATGAACAGTAATTTTCCATTGAGCTGGCCTCAGCCAGATGTCTGCAAGGAATGTTGGTAGGACTTTCCTATATCATACTCTCAGAATTAAGATAAAAATACTCTCTAAGTCATCTCAAGTGGGAAGTCAGATCTTAGCTCTTTAATTATTGAGAATCTAGCCTGTAGTCATTTGTTAATATTTAAAATGGAAGCTCAATAATACTTTCTTTGAGTTGGTGACAGCTTGACTTGAAGCATTCTTTAAACTATCTGGCAAATATATGTTGATTATATTAAATATGTCTCAGTATGGTTTCATTTGGCACTGAAGAATTATAGCATACAGTCTTTTTGTTCTGGTTCCTTAGGCCCATCATGAGTTTTCATGTTGTCCTGAGTGCAGCCTTACTAACGTGTGAATTTATGCGAAGTCTGCACAACTCACTTTGATAGTAGATGAAAATATTTAATGGTTATTTGCCACTTAAGGTTTCATTTATTCTTTCTGTGTTATTTTTCTGTCAACGATGCTCTCCTTTCCCCTTTAAACTGGGCACTGAACCCTGGATCTTTTGCATGCCAAGCCAATTGTTGCATCACTAAGTTGCATACCCACCCTTTCCTGTTTTAATTGTTTGGGATAGGGTCTGCTCATTAGATCAGATTGGCTTCAGACATGTGAACCTTCTGCCTCAGCCTCTGGAGTAGCTGGAATTACAGGCCTATGCCATTACTCCTGGCTCTGTTTGGGCACTTTTGAGCAGAATCAAAGGTTTGTTAGTTTAGGGCTGTAGTTGATAGGTGCTCATTCATTCAGATTTTATTCAGCCACAGAAGTGGAGCAGAGCGAAAGGCTGGCCAAGCCTAGTCTTGAAAGAGGCAGCTTTCTCGGGCAATTCTAGACCTGAGTTGCTGATAATATTTTCTATTTTATGGACCCTGAGTGGCACTCTTCGACTATAGATGCTGCTGGACTGTGTAGGAAGATCTCTTTGCTCATGTTGTCAGGTATTCTGGAAGATTTGAACATCTCTCCTGTTTTTGTTTGTTGTGACAGGGTCTCTCTTTGTGGCTCTGGCTGTTCTGCAACTCTCTTGTGTATGTCAGGATGGCCTTGAATATACTGCATCTCTCTGTTACTTAACACGTGGGATAATGGCCTTGAACAATTGTTTTGATTAATGAATAGCATTCCTGTTCAGGGTGTTAGCTAAATTACACAGTTTCCAAGAGAATTTCATCTATCAGACAGCATCCCCCTAACAGGGATCTTTTGTTGAGAATAAATAATGCCAAGTGCTGGAGATACAAGAAGGAAAAAATACCTATCCTATACTGAAGATGCCAGATGGTGATGTGGTTTCAACAGGCTAGGGGAGGATTAGCTCAGTCACTGTCTTGTTGTCTTGAAGAGACACTATGGCCATAGCAGCTCTTATAAATTTATGCATTTAATTGGGGGCTTGCTTACAGGCTTATTCCATTATTATTATTATTATGGTGGGGAGCATGACATCAGGCAGATGTGTTAGTGGAAAAGTAGTTGAGATCTACATTTTGTTCCCTAGGCAGAGATTAGAGAGGCAGAGATAGAGAAGTGGGCAGTGGGTCTTGCTTTGATGTTTGTAACCTTACAGCCAGTGACACACGTCTTCTCAGAAGGCCTTACCGCCTAGTCCTATCAAAGAACTCCACTCCCTGGTGATTACACATTCAAATATGTGCCTATGGGAGACCATTCTCATTCAAACTACCACAAGGATTGTTCACAAATACTAAATCCTTGATAAATGAAGGCATAGCTTTTGGAAGACAGCCACTATAGAGTGGGCAGAAGAGTCTCTCACAGTAAAGCAGCAATAGACAATAAATTAAGACCTGTATTTCAGAACTGACTTTGGATTCTTCCAAAATGGAAGATCAAATGGAAGAGGCAAAATTCTGTGCATTCGGCTTTGGTCCTCGGTGCCTTGATTATGTGAGGCAGTTCACCAGAGGAAAAGGGGCATTTGAGTCTCCACAGTGCTTTGAAACATGTGGTGCAGGCTCTAAAGTTCTTTATGTCAGTCCAGCAGGTGGGGGTCAGTGGGAACACATTTTCACAGACCCTTGCTTTCACACACTAGATTGCTTGTATTTGGGGCTTAGGAGAAGACAGACACTAGCAGGTGGAGTTTCTCAGGTTTGGACCACCATGTCCAGGGCATAAGACTGTGACATAGACTCCTGTATTATAATCAGCTAATTTGTCACAATTGTGGGGCATTCAGCCATAACTGACCCCTCATCATAGGGACAGATGCTGCATTCAGAGCTCCAGGGAGAGCCAACCATTTTCATTAATTTGCACAGTTAAATTCACTAACAACCACTGAAAATTTCTTCAGTATTTTCCTTCTTTCCACCAGGTACCCCCTTCAATCAGAAAACCCAATATTAGCAACTTCTCTCACATTTTATACTTTTATAATAAATAAAACTTTCCTTGACCGCTGTACACCTCACAATACAACTTTATTTAAGCATTTCTAACAGGCTGAGGTGTTTATGCGGTCACACTAAACTGACAGTGGCAGGAAGGAAACAGACATGTTCTTGACAGAAGCAGAGTGGCCCTTTAAAAAAAAGGAGCTAGAGATCTGCTCTCAGATTATCTGCAGTAGGGTTTAAAATTAATTCTAGAAATACATGCTCCTGTTTTGGTAACACAGGATCCCTGACATGACAAGTCCAGCTATGTGTTAAATCAACTTTCCTAGATGACAGCCTTGCAAATGTTGTCAGCTGGGTATTTTAGCTGGGCCTTCTGGCTGCTAGCTTCCATTAGGGATTGTCCTGAACTGGGAGCATGTGGGGCCCTTGTTTGGAAGTTGTTTTACTTTAAACTTTTTCTTAAACTTAAGCCACTTTTTAATACTTTCAAATGTTTTATTTATTGACATGCAGTGTTTTAATATATTTTTTGTACATTAAGGATTTGTATCATGCTAAACATATTATGATTCTTTTAAAGGTTACACACTCTGTTTAGAGTGGTTTACATGGAGGATATCAGTTACGCAGATGGACACTCTGTGATAGACACTGTGTGATGGGCACTGTGTGATGGTCACGTTGTTATGGACGATAATGACCACTGTGTGATGGACACTGGGCGATGGTCACAGTGTGATGACCACTGTGTGATGGACACTGTGCCATGGACACTGTGAAATGATGACTGTTTGATGGACA
>NW_022196903.1:1602195-1609032 GCF_008632895.1 Mastomys coucha
ACACTGATGACCACTGTGTGATGGTCACTGTGTGATGGTCACTGTGTAATTAATGGACACTGTGTGATAGACACTGTGTGTTGGAAACTGTGATGGACAGTTGGTGAGTGACACATTTTAACTGATCATGGTGTTATGAGCAGAAGATGATACAAACGTGAATGGAATTGTTCTACTGCTCATCTGCCTACATCATCTGAGTAGAACCTGTGCTCACTCACAAGTATACAATGTGGCATAATGTATGGGACATATGTATGGGAAGGACAAAGGCTTTACCAAATACACCTAAGTACTACCAGGTTTTCCATACAAGAAGAGGAAGGAAGTGATGTAGATAAAGGTGGAGAGAGGCTGGAGCCCTATCCAGGGCCATTGAATAAGTGCCTTTCTGCACATTTGAACTTTAGTTTGTAGCTAATGAAGAACCTGAGAAGGTTTTGTACAATGTACTTCCCATACCATTTCTTGGCCAGTATATATGTCATTTTCAATGTAAAAGAACGTAGAGAGAGGAGTTACTAAGTTACTTAGATCGACTTTGTCCTATTCTCCAGAGCGGTTTCCTGATCCCAAATAATAGGATTGGACCTGCAATCTAGGAATGGCAGAATTCAGTACATCAAGTGATAATTTCTAGGGATCTGAGCAGGCAGGAAATAGGAAATGAGTAGAGCTAGGATCTACCAGAAAATTAGATTAATTTTGTTTATGGGAGTGGGTGGTCAAAAAGAGGAGGGCTTGTCTGTTCTCAGGGCCCTGTGGAGAGAAGCATTCAGTTGTTCTCAACTGTGATGGACCTGGGGACCCTGCCATTTTCCTTGGGGGAATTTTGAGTTTTAATGTTCTATGAAGGCATCAGGATGACCTACAAACGTGTGCTGGCTCTACAGAACCAGGAGCCATGGTAGCAATGCCACCCCGTCCCTTTCTCTTTAACAGGGCATTGTCTTATTCTAACAAAGAAATCTGTGAGCTTTGCTGAGTTCTTTTGTGTGAGCAGTTTCTCAGGTCATGGAGACAATTGATTTAAAAAATTGTGGTTCTCCCACTATTTACAAAGTCATTAGTTCTATTACAAGATATATGAGCTTAGAGTTGGTGTGATTCAAGGGTCAGTGAGCCCCAGATTTGCCCATTAATCCCATGATAATGGGTGTCTTGGCAGTTTTCTCTTTAAACACACCAAGAATAATGTGAAACATCGTACTTCACATGTTTTGAAAAAGATCACTGATTGCCTTGTTTTCTGGAAAGCACCTCTGCCTATAAATAAGGGGACCTTGGGACAGCTATAGATTTAACTCTATATTGAGGCTTTCAGTGACACCTACAATCCATCAGTTACATTTGACTGAAATTCTTAGATAAATCAAAATGGAAGGGACAGTCTGTATAAAAAGCCACAGAGTCCTTCTGGCCTTGGAGGCCAGGAGCTTCACATTTGCATCCTCGACACTGCCCAGAGTGCATGAGCTCCTTTTCCATCTCCTCAGCTCACCAACTCAGCGTAGGTGTAGAGAGGCGTGTCTCACAGTTGTTCCTCTGCACTTCCGCTGCAGTCTGTTTTGTACACTGTACTTTGTCTGGCTTCAGTGTGCAGGGTGTGAAAACAAATCCTACTTTACCCATGACTTTTACTTAAATTCAAATTTCAGTTCTCCTTGTAAGCATCTCTGCTGGTGGAAAAAATGCTTACAAGGTCTTCTTTGACCTCTGTAGGCATTTGGGCCTGATTGGCAGCTTAGAAACTCAGGTAGTCGTGGTCTCTGGCCCTGAGTGGATTCTTTTGTCCAGAGATGAGCAACTTGCCTGCAGACAAGGTTTTAGATAGCAGGTCTTGTGTGTAATCCCTCCCTAAAAATGGCACAGCATGTCCTACAAAGAGAGAACATTTACTGCTGTTGTCACTGTGTGTCTCTCCAGTGCCTGCCTGACCTTAGAGACACTAGCTCCTAGCACTTTGCTCCTTGACTTTCTGAGGTTGATATCCCCTGGACCCTCTTGCTGCAGTTCCTTGCAAGAGTTGTGGGCCCACATCCCTGCCTTCCCTTTGTGGATGGTGAATGGCTGACCACAGCATCACGGGAATCATCATACTGAGAGTGGCCTAGTTTCCCAGAGTCCCCCAAGGACTCCCAAAGGACCTAGCTCACTCCTTTCCTTTTTATCCTAGCACTGATAATCCTTCTCATAAATGCCCACTCAGAAAGAACAATGCTTCTCAAGACTATATCTACTATATCATGCTTACCATCTGCCCCCCAAGGGCTCCTCCATGCTGACATCTCAAGCCTTTTCTTTGATGTGGCATTTGAACCAGTCTGTTGAATTGCTGTACTTTTAAAAAAAGGATTTATTTGTTTGTTTCATGTATTTAAGTATACTGTTGCTGTTTTCAGATACACCAGAAGAAGGCATCGGATGCCATTACAGATGGTTGTGAGCCACCATGTGGTTGCTGGGAACTCTACTCAGGACCTCTGGAAAAGCAGTCAGTGCTCTTAACCATGAGCCATCTCTCCAGCCTCGAATTGCTGTATTTGAATTCTTGTCCTTCACTTCTACGTTTCATGTGCTTCTCCCTAAGACACCACCGCTCCCTTGTTCTCTCCTAATTATAATTTGCTGACTATAACCAGAAGTTGAATTGTCTGGTTTTACAGTTCTTAGGAAATAATTCTCTTGCTCACCTTTCCTTCCCTTTCCCTGACAGGGCGGAGCCATTGCCCTTTGTTGTCTTTTTCTCTAGGTGTGATGTGGATTAAAGTCACAGGCCACTCAGATTCTTAGTATCTGTAAGCACAGTATCAACTGGGGAGCTAGTGCTCACTAAAATTTTGACATGAATCAGTGTGTGTGTGTGTGTGTGTGTGTGTGTGTAGGGGGCAGAATGAGAGCAAGGAGGTTAATTTTTTCTATGTCACTTAAAAACTCAGTACTTTGAGATGCTTATATTTAATCTTTAAAGTCTTTAGATTTCAAATCACAAGTATTTTACAGTGGAGTATTTTAAATATATATGTATATGTTCAATTGAAACAGAATACAATTGAAATTAATTTTTAAAGTACATGAGTACTTTTTTTTCCGTGAATAAATACTGATATCTTGAATTTCGGATTTTTCAACTTTTCAACTTTGCTTTGCTGTTTATGACCCATTAGATTCATCACAAGTTGTGTAGGTCAGAGCTGGCACTTTGAAAGCCATTTCCATAAAAACTCTGTCTACTTTGCTGCAGGATGAAAACTTGCAGTGATGGTTTCAAAGTTGAGTCATGGGAAGAAAGCCAGTAGCGGCACATACCAGAAGGCTTCTGCAAGTCATTGGCTCACACAAATGGAGTGGGCTATGCAGGAAGCACCATGAAACTGGGAAGCTGGAAGCCCAATGCATAGGTGTAGTTCCTGTCAAACAGAACTGTTATCTCCAGGGAAGCCTAGTTCTCTAGTCTTCAGATTTCTCAATGGATTGAATTAGGATCAAAGATTACTAAAGATAATCTTTCTTTTTTTCCCCTAAAATCTACTAATTGTGGACTTTAATCCTGTCTACAAAGTACCTTGATGACATCTGGCATAGTATATAAATAAATGATTTCAGGCAATAGCCTGGGCACATCAAAAGACGATCGCAGTGATAAAGGGGTCTGTCTTCAGCTCTGTTTGTCTGAGGATCAGAATCAGTTTTAATTCTCCTCCCACTAGACACATGTAACACCTTCTCTCCACTGAAGCTCACCCATGCTCCTTACTACTTATTCCTCAGCCCAATTCTTTATTATATTAAATACTTGATAAGACACATTGGTTAAGATCGCAGTTCTGAAGGTTCATGGTACAGCACTATTCTTGCTTTGTTGTGGTGAAGGTATAAGGCAAATGACATCATAGGCAGGAGGCGCAAGCAAGAAAAATCAGGTCACCAGACAGAATACCACTGCCCTTTTCAAATGCAGCCTCCTCAAGTGGCCTGACATTCTCTCATTGGACTCTCCTTCTTAAAGGTTTTGCTCCCGTTTTAGCCTTCCACCCTGGAGATCAAGCATTTAAGTACAGGGATGAAGTCAAGTCATATCTCAGATACAGTAGGTAGCACGTCAGCCCTATTCATGGTTCGGTATTCTCTTCAACTGCTGTTGGTCAATGTATACATTCTAGCACTTTATGACTTCCTGAGTTAGGTGTCTGTATTAGTCAGAGTTCTTTAGAGTCACAAACATATGGAATGGCTTTCTATATTGAGGGAATTTATTATGATGACTTACAGTCTATAGTTCAACTCCCCAACAATGGTCAGCTGTGACTTGGAAGCCTAGGAACCTAGTACTTGCTCAGTCCTACAAGGGTAATTGTTTCAGCTGGTCTTCTGTAGAAGTAGATTCCAACAGATGTGCCAGCAAGTAAATGCAAACTGTGAAGAAGAGTGAAGCTTCTTTCTTGCATTGTCCTTATGTAGGCCTCCAACAGAAGGTGTGGCCCAGATTAAAGGTGTGTACCACTACACCTGGATCCGGTATTTGCCTAATCCCAGGCTGACCTTGAATTTAGAGATCTCCTTGCCTCAGTCTCCTGGGATTAAAGGTGTGTACTACCTTGCCTGGGCCTAAACCTTTCATGGCCACTATGCCTCAAAATCTCCATGCCAAGGTCTAGATCAGAATCTTGTGTCTTCCAGCCTCAAGATCTGGATCACAGGTGAGCCCTCTAATTCTGGGTTATAGTTCATTCCAGATATGGTAAGTTGACAACCAGGAATGGCCATCACACTGTCCTTTTTGCTTAATGCACACATTTATTTCAGATGATCTCCTTGAATGGGCTGTTTTACTTGGTTTACAGTCGAATCTTGGACTTGAGGTGCCATTCCCAAGGTTAAGACCTTAGAGTTTGGGGTTCTTAGTTCCCCATAAAAGATGTATCCATATATCCTTGGAAGTTTTGTATGTCAAGTGTGAACTTGTCAGCTATTTTCTGAGACCCTCCGTGTGGCTGGTACCCATTTTCCCTATCTGACCTACACAAAGTGTAGTACTTTCCTCCCTCCACTTTCCAGTTCAAGGAAGTGCACAACAGCCTTCCTCTGGGATGTTAGAACCACCTGACGACACTTAGAGTGGAAAAAGCAGCCCGAGCCAACTGTTTCTCCACAAATGCTAGAGCAAAGACTGCCTTACCAGCTCACCCTAATGTATTTGTTGAAAAGTACTCAATCCTGAAGTATTCTTCATAGAAAATTGCCCCCCTCCACCCTTATCCCCAGAAGAACTATCACTTGGGATAATTAGTCTTTTTTTTTTTTTTTTTTTTTTTTGGTAAGGTCACATGTCCATTGGGAACTGTACCAAGGCCACAAATTTATTCCATACAGGCTTCCAGTTGTCAGCTTGCAAAGCATATGTCTCTGATTTAAAGTAAAAGATGTGCTGAGCTGAAAATGAACGTTATTAATTTCTCATGAAATGTATAATTTTTATAATAATTTGAAAAACACTAAGGAAAACATGACAGTTATTAGATTGCCTAGTTCTCTGTTAAACTGTCCATTAGGGGAGGGGAAAAAAAAAACCTCACTATTTTGAACTGACCCTAGAATTTTATAAATTTGGGACAATCCAAGTTTTTATTTGTGAACTATATTTATAAGAACTTAACAAAATTATTCTAGTGCTTTAACAACACATATTTGTAGATAAACAATATTGATTATACTGACTTTTGTACTGTTCTTTTTTTTGTTTTGTTTTGTTTCTCTCTCTCTCTCTCTCTCTCTCTCTCTCTCTCTCTCTCTCTCTCTCTTTGTCCTAGACAGGGTTTCTCTGTGTAGCCCTGGCTGTCCTGGAACTCTCTGTAGACCAGGCTGGCCTCAAACTCAGAAATCTGCCTGCCTCTGCCTCCCAAGTGCTAGGATTAAAGGCGTGCGCCAACACTGTCCATTTGAGACATTCTGATTACTTTTGCTTCAATGAAAATTTCTGTGCCTGAAAGATGGTTCCTAGTGCTTGTCTTGTGAGCCTGACAGCCTGAGCTTGCCGTGCCACAGCACAGGGGCACGGGAGCATGGGAGCACTGACTCCACAGAGTGGTCCTCTGAGTTCTGTGTGCATGATAGCTCACACGCATCAGCACACACAATTATAATAGTAGCAGATATTAATTAATTAAGTAACTAATTTTTGAGACAGAATCTCACCGTGTAGCTCTCTCTGGCCTGGAACTTGATATGCAACCCAGGCTGATCTGAAACTCACCTAGCTCCATTTCCCATGCCTCCTAAGTGCTGGGATCAGTGTGTACCATCATATTCAGTAATAATAAGATTTTTTTTAAAAAAAATTATGTATGTGCTCTTGAGAATACCATTTATTTTAAAAATATGTATGTATGTGCATATATCCATATATATTAAAGATTTTGCTTCATATGTATATATTGGCGTTTTGCAGAAACACTAAAACTATGTGAAATTTGAAGTCATAATAGCCTCTATATTTGATTTTTAATTATCTCTGAGAATGAGATAGTTAATGCCATCACTAAGTCAAAACTTTATACTTGATTTTTATCATTGGGGCTTTCTGTCAATGCATTTCTATGAATATATCGAGAGACATGACAACTTTCA
Source organism: Mastomys coucha (assembly GCF_008632895.1). NCBI lineage: Eukaryota > Metazoa > Chordata > Mammalia > Rodentia > Muridae > Mastomys > Mastomys coucha. The sequence continues at coordinate 1,608,823 of NW_022196903.1, forward strand.
TTATTTCAAATCATACAACAATAATAGTATCGCAGGGGAGCTGCCGCCAGGCGGCAGGGACAGAATTCTCTCAGCTTCCAAGTGACAGAGGTGGATCTGCGACCTTAGCTGCCCCTCCCTTGCATGAGGCGGGTCTGCCTCTAGGGACCTCTTTGACCCGGACTCTCCAGTGAGAGCTGACATCTTCTCTCCAGTGAGTTCCTAAGCCGG
>NW_022196903.1:1620103-1701524 GCF_008632895.1 Mastomys coucha
TTTTGGAGGGGAAACCGGGAATGGAGAAAGTTACATGTAAATAAAGAAAATATCAAAAAAAAATAATAGTATCAAGGTGCATATTAAGACGACTTAGCAATATAAATTCTTTTATGCTTTTTGGTATCTCCACTGTATCTGAAGACCATTTGCCTATTCTTTCTGTAGCTTTAGATAAGAACTGATTTTAGAAGCGGTTCTCTGTAGTATATGAGGGAGGGCTACATGGCAGGTGGGTGATGTGGCAGGTGCAGTCAGTGACCCCCCCCCCAGTTGTCACCCCCAGGTGCTATGGACATGCTTAAGGAGGAGCTGGGGAGAAGGTCTGGGATTGCCCAGGCATGGGAACTGCTGTGCAGTCTCTCGAGGCCTCTCGGGACTAGGCTATTGGAAGTAGGCTGACTCCACAGAAGGACTGCGTCTACTGATGGTTAGTACACTTGAGAGCTTTCTTCTGACTCCTCACTTTTTGCCTTTAATGAGGTCAGTAATTTGGGTGGTGCACCTATCTTTTGGCTCTGATTTCTGTGTCTTTAAACCAGGAACAGATATTTGTAATTATGAGCAGGTACTTCTTTTATGTGATGGACTAGCTATGACAGGCACATGTTCTACTGAACGCTCCCAGTATGGAACAGATGTTTCATCTCACTCAGGCCTAGTGTAAGTCAATGGTAAGCTGTGTTGTTCACTGTACTGCTCACAGACTTGACACATTCAGAAGGCCTGTTTCTGTTGTACTTATTTCCCAGATTGTAGCAACCTCAAAAACCTTCTGGAGGTCTTGTCTTTGTGATAAAATACCTTAGACAGGAAGTGACATACATTGTTTCTTTTTCCCCTTAGAACCTAGTATCCAGTAGTGTATGCTTCAATTCAAGAAAGATGGGAACATCATACCCCCATATGCCCATGAGGAGGACTGGAAATATTGCTTACTGTACCAATGTCTTCATAAATACATGAATGTATTGTTTTTAGTAGTGCACATGGATTATAAAAGTGATCTTATTGTGTATATAAACAAACCCAAGTTGACTCCTAGGGCCAAGGGTCAGAATTGAGCCTAGGATAGCTCTGGCTAGCCTGATACTCTTCACCAAGTGCCCCGTGGTGGTTTTAAACTCAGCAAATTTCCACTTGCTTGTGCAGTCCTGAGATTATAGATATGAGCCACCATACTCAGTTTACAGATTGACTTTTTACCTTCATTTTCAGGTAATGTGATTTTTTTTACATGTACTAATCTTTAGACTCCTACCCATTTCCATAGCACTGCTGAGTCCAGGGTTTGAATCATCATGTGGCTCTGATTGTATAAAGGGAGGCAACCCACCTCATCAACATTGTCAGATTTGGGAATCTATCCCAAATCTCCCTTTGATAAAGTATACTGTAGTGATTATCTTTTCCCCAAATAATGTTGCCCTCATGAATTGTTTAACTGGATAGGGAAAGAAAGTTTTGGTTTTGTGTGTGAATGTTTAATAAACCATGTAGGACTAGAGACTTAGTAGAGTGGCAATGTTAATGGCTTGAGGGTATCAAAAGGATGAGTTCTACTAGAGGGATGAGTTGAACTAGTTCTGTGGATCCTGGTCATCCATCTTTCAAACACTCCACAGAACTGCGTATCTATAAAGGAATGTTAAAAAACAAAAAAAGAAGAAGCAAAAACTTGGCTATCAGTTGAAGCTGTGTATGAAGACGGCCTCAGCATGGTATGCAGTGACTAGGTTTTAAAGAGTTGAGAGCTGTCTCAGACTCCAGCAACCTGGGGTCTAGCCAGACTATTGGACCCAAGCCCCTCTCTGCATAAGGTCTTGAGAACTTGTCACACTGAAGCCTGTGGCCCGGGTTCATGACACAGTGTATTTAGTGCATCTCACGCTCAAACCTCAACACTGTCCAATTGCAGTCCTGGCTCACGGCCAAACAAAGCTTTTCTAATTTAATAGCTCAAGTGTGGAAATGATGTTGGTGACTCTGGGAAATGCTCCAGTTGCCCGGAGAAGGTGAACATACTGAGCACAGACTTCAGTCCTATTTCTGGATGCTTTTGAGAAAAGTGCATTGCTCTGGCCCTTGGTAGCCAGAGACTCTTACATTTGAAATGCTTTGGGACAGATCATTTTTAGAGTCAGTGCTAAATGATTTAGTCTAATGATTGCCAGTGTTGGGCAAGTGTTATTCTATGTGTCTCTAGGAAGGCATTTTTTTTTTCAAGTGATACTAACATTTCAATCAGTAGGCTAAAGTGGAGTATATTTTATAATGTGCTGGGTCCTTGTGGATAAATTGATAAGTTGTTAAAGCATTGAAGAGAATTTGTGTAGTTTTATAGTACCCGAGATTTTTTTTCAATATGTATGTGTATATATACATACATATATACATATATATATATATATGTAATTTTTTTCAGTATACATCATAGTGTATGTGGATCTGGCTGGTACTGGCACCATTAGCCTTCTAGGATCCCCAATCACAAAGCCACATGCTAGGATTAGCCAGCATTCATTTGATGTCCTAATTAGAAGCCTGCACTCCAAAGATAAGTGTTTTAAGTACATTAAGGCAGTTTATTAAATGAGGCATGTTACAGACGGAGAAATGAGTGATGTGGAAGATGGGTAAACTGGCTTAAAAACAGTTTGATGAAGTGAGGGGATTTTGAGCAGGTGAGGCTAGTGTGTTTCTGGCTCTTGGATCTATGCCCAACTCTCTTTGGTCATGTGCTCTGGCATGAGAGAGTCTGTTGATGGATACAAATAAGGAGCTAGACAACCTACTGAAGAGTAATGCAGCTGCTTTATGAAAACCTATTACACAAATTATTTTTCAGAATGCCTAAAATGCAGGAATTCAGCAGAAGTTAGTTTGGAGTTATTCATTGTAATCTGATGCAAGCCTGTGTAGGAGGACACTAGGCTCTTACCTCTTCAGAATCTCTGTGTTAACGTGACCTCTGTTTTTAATTATTTATCTTATGTACATGTACACTGTGGCTGTCTTCAGACACACCAGAAGAGGGCATTGGATCTCATTACAGGTGGATGTGAGCCATAGTGTAGTTGCTGGGAATTGAACTCAGGACCTCTGGAAGAGCAGTCAATGCTTTTAACTGCTAAGCCATCTCTCTAGCCATCCAGTTTGACTTCTTTTCAGCACAGACCTTCTCCATCCCCTAGTCTACATGCCGTTATTATCGTAAAGCAATATGTTGGCCTCAGTTCTGGAGAAGGAAGAAGTTTGAGTTTAGACCTAGCTCTACAATGACCAGGACTCCTTTCCGAGTGTTTGTCAGCAAGTTTCTTTATAAATTGTGGAGTCATAGATTGTCTTCTTTAGTTTGTCGTAGGTTGCCAATTAGAGTCTCTTTAAGCGATCACATGAGGGTGAGCTGTGGTTCTGCCAAGAGAGTATGTTAGGTGTGGAGTCCACTTGTTGGGAGTGTGCAAGTAAGTACGTGGCTTATCCCAGCAGCAGTGTCCAGAGCCATTGCCTGGAACTCAGCATGCTAGGACCTGGAACAGTTTCCATCTTTGATCTGTCAGGAAGATTAAGCAGAACTCACCCTGCAGCTGCATCTGTGAACTGTAGAAGCTTTATGGGAGATTCCTTCCAGTCATTATTTAGAGGGAAGACGGGATTTATTTAGATCTGAGTTGATTAAATATATCACAGGGAAGTTAAGAGAAATATATTACTTAACACTGATAAAGACATTGCTCTTTTGAAAAAGTGTTGCTCAAAGTATTTTGACTATGTAAATACGATGATGAGTCAAGTTGGAATTTTGTAGTAAGTTAGTTTTTACTTCATTCGTTTTTTCACAGCCTGGGATGCTGGTTCAGAAGCATCCTTGCTTTAGTATGACTGAGAACTTGGTAGTCCTGTAGGCTAGACTGTTGGGAAAAAAATGCGGTCATGTTTTGTTTGCTTTAATCAAGGAACAGAATATTGCTTTTTGGCGCTGAATCAAGAAGCCTCAAATTTAAACATCCCTTTGTTTGCTTTTCCCAGTGAAGTAACACAGGAACAATGAGAAGGTGACTGAACTAAACATATGCACTGTGATTCTGTTGGCTCTGGGGATCCCGGGTTCTGCTCGCAGAAAGGGGAAAGGCGGGCATTGATGCCATGAGGGAGCAAGAATTTCCCAGGATTTGATTGTTATCCATGTTTTTTCAGAGTAAGATAAGCATAAATAGTACAACTATAGCAAGAAAATAGAAAGAATCAGGACAATGTAGAAAGGAAGGGGGTATTTATCTAACCTAGTCTTTCACCTCCAGGGTCTTCCTGTCCCAGGCAGAAGAGGAATTGGGACAAGCACTGACCTCCCCTGTAATGAGAGTTCGTTACCCTGGACACAAGCAGGAATATTCATGTGCTGGTCTACATTCTAATACTGAACTGTGTATGCAGAGTTTTATTTAAAGGGCATTCAGAACAATAGTAGATGAAATATTAAAACCATTTTTAAAGGAGATGGTGAGTGGTGTGTGAGAAATAGCTTCTTTGCTGCTGCCTTGGGAGAGCTTCTCCTAGGTCCACATTGAACCAACTGCAACTCTGGATTATTATTATTACTGTTATTATTATTAATTCATAAATATGGAAACCTAGCTTTGCTTTCCCTTGTGGGTAGCAAAAACAACATAGTTATAGAATTTACTTCCGGTATCTGCAATGGTCATTCTGCCTTAATGATACTTATATGGTTAGAGTCTTCCATGTCATTAGACATATAGGCTTTTTCTGTCACTTTCCTATCTTGGTATGCCACAGTTTGCTAAGCCATTTTCTCTGTTGGTGAATATTCATGTAATTCATCACATTGAGCTGTTATGAATAGGGCCTTACTGAATGAACTTCCCTGTACATCTTCATACACAGTTATTGCTTTCTATGACTCTTTTTTCAAATACTATTAGCTCAGAGGCATTTCCATCTATAATATATATTTTCAGATCATTAGTGTCAGTGCGTGTGTGTGTGTGCGCGTGTGTGCGCGCGCGCGTGTGTGTGTGTGTGTGTGTGTGTGTGTGTATGTGTGTGTGTGTGTTTGAGAGAGAGGCGGGGAAGTGGGGAGAATATATTTCAGATAAGACAAAGGCCCTTATACATTTAAATGAACATTCTATTATTGTGCTGTATCCAATTTGTTTTTTTTTGGGGGGGGGAGGAGTATTTTTAATATTAGCTGTATTCCTAATCTGTAACATAATCTTAAATGTGATTCTCTGTGTAGTCTAGGTTGATAATCCTCCTACTTCAGCTTCCCAAGTGCTGGATTGTAGGAGTGGGCTCTCATGCCCAAATTGAGGTATTTTTCCTCCTTTCATATAGTTGCCAAATTAATATTGCTGTGGATACATGATTTCTCTTAGCTATAACTTGCAATGCCTAATTTTTAATGAAAGTTGTCTTCATTAAATTTTCAATTAGCTCCCAATTCTTTGAGTTGGAAAATTCATTATAGATTTTACCATAATATTTTACTTTAATCCCTATTTTTTCTTGAATCTTCATTATGTGATTATAGCATTTCATTGCCAGGGAGGGTGTCTTTCCTTTGTTTTGGGGCAGTTTCACTATGTAATCCTAATATGGTCTTGCTCAGAGATTCTTTCGCCTCACCCTCTAAGTGCTGCGATTACAGACAGGTATCACCATTCTAGGCTCTTTAACAGCATTATTTATTTCTGTGCAATATTGGGATTGATCCACGGGTCTCGTAATTGCTAGGCAAGGCTTCTACCACTATCCCCAGCCTCTTAAAAAATTGATTCTTAATCAACTAGCTTTTGAGTTTTCATTAATACTTGTAGCATTTGTAAACTTCTCTGGAGCCTGATAATTAAACACCACCCTACTTTGCATTCAGCACTATTACAGCATATACAGCCAGCCCTCTTTATCTGCAGCACTATTACAGCATATACAGCCAGCCCTCTTTATCTGCAGCACTATTACAGCATATACAGCCAGCCCTCTTTATCTGCAGCACTATTACAGTATATACAGCCAGCCCTCTTTATCTGCAGCACTATTACAGTATATACAGCCAGCCCTCTTTATCTGCAGCACTATTACAGTATATATAGTCAGTCCTCTTTATCTGCATGTTTGATATCAGTTCAGTTACTGCACATGGAAAAGATGAAGAAAATGCGTCTGAACTGTGGCCGTTCCCTTGTCTTTATTCACAAAGTACCAGCTATCTCTGTAGCTTTTGCATTATTTTTAAAACAACAACAAGAAAAACAAAAACAAAGCAGCACATCATTTTTTTAAAGAAATGTTGTATATATTTTATGTATATGATGTATTTATTTTATGTATATGAATATACTGTAGCTGTCTTCAGACACACTAGAAGAGGGCATTGGATCCCATTACTGATGGTTGTGAGCCACCATATAGTTGCTGGGAATTGAACTCAGGACCTCTGAAAAAGCAGTCAGTGCTCTTATCCTCTGAACCATCTCTCTAGCCCAGCTTTTGCATTCTTTTGGGTTATAATTAATCTAGAGATGTAGGAAGATATGTGTAGACTATATACAGTTACTAAGCAATTTTCTATGATGACATTGTTTGAACATCTACAGATTTCATGTGCATGGATGTGGGTGGCTCTTGATCCAAACTCCGTCTAGTACCTTTCTTAGTCAAAATTCATCTTTTTGTTAATGATGTAAGCTAGTTATATTTAGGTGCACATCCAATTCCTTCCATATTGTTTATTAAATACACTGCTGCAACTAATTTGAGCAGAAAAGGAATGGATCTGAATGTAAAATGGTCGATATATCAAGGACCAAACTACATTGGTTTAATTAGTGAAGTTTCGATATAAGATTTTTTTTATCATGGTTGTGCTTTTTCAGTTTCTTAATTTTCATGAAAATGGATGAATTTACAAATGACTGGAAACTGACTTTTACAGCAGTTTAGGAGCAATGGTAGTCTTTACAATATTAAGGATTTTAGTTCGGGAAAATAGAATTGCCGTATATGTAGGGCTTTCTATGTTTTACAGAGAAGGAAATGCTTCAGTATTGTAAGTGGTGATCATGGGGCATTTTACAGTTTCTCATTTTTGTTCTGTTTTTTGAGAGCTATTGATGCTTTGTATTATGCACTAGTTGAAATATTAATATTGCATTACTGAACTCCTGTTACTGTTAATCTTTTTGGTTGACTTCCATGCTTTTTCTTAGTCAATAATAGTTAATCAATAATAAGAAAATCTGACTTTTTAAAAAATTCTTTATAACTTTAGTTTTGTCTCTATGCCCATGTACTTTCTCAGACCATGTGTGAGCTAACAATGAAAAGTAGCTTTCATTCTCTCTGTAGAGTGGAGTGTTGGTAGTCATCTCATGGCTAGCTGCATCAGGGTTGGTATTTTCTATATGTAAGACTTTATTCTCTCTACTTAGTCTCTGAATGACTGCAGGTGAACTTTACAAGCACCATAACTGGAGGAGAACATTGTAGTGCTGTCTAGGACTCTGCGAAAACCCGAGATGGTGTTAACTTGTTGAAAGCTCTTTTTCCATACTTACCTTATAGAAACATGGGTTTGCACAGGAACACACATCTGCATGCGCACTCACTCCATTCTAGTGAAATTGTTCTGTACTCTACAATTACTCCTAGCTAAACTGGAGCAATAGTGAGAGTTGGGGCTCTTGGTACAATTAGATCAGCAGCAAATATTAATGGAATAATTTCCAGAACAAAATACTTTAATATATTTTTAAAGTTGACTTCCCTAGGCAAGGTTCTGTGGTTAACCTGACTACTAGTGTTGTCCTTAAATGCTGTCTGTCTGTGCATGTCCTGCACCTAATCTCTGTCTGTTTTTCTGTCTCTCTGTGTTTCTGTCTCTCTTCTCTCCTCTACCCCATGTGTATTGAAACATATGTCTATTTTATATTTGAATATGTGAATACTTGTTTATTGAATTATCTTCTCTTCCACAAAAATTTTACTTTTGTCAGAAAAATTTAAAAATTGTTCTGTAGAGGCAGTGGCTGGAGAAGTGGCTGAGCTGTTGAGAGCATGCATTGTTCTTTTAGACTTCTTGAGTTTGCTTCCCTGCATCCATATAGGGCAGCTAACAACTGCCTCTGCCTCTGGCTCCAAGGGATCTGATTCCTCTGGCTTCTGTGGGCAAGCACACATAGACACATATTCAAATAATTTTTAAAAATTAATTTTAAAAGCTTACTTTTCATATCCTTCTGTCATATCAGGCATTGTATTCTACTGTGGTTTATTTTTCTATCTGTGTGCCTCATGAGCGGCTCGTGAGTGTCCTTTCTGGTATCTTGTACAACAGCATTGAGCTGGTATGCTAAAATTTTGTTGAATGAATACATTTTAATAAGCGACTACCAAAAGCTGGAAGTGAAAGATAAAAAGGGCTGAAAGAAAGTTATGAGTTCTATAATTTGTTAGAGGCATAAGAAGCCTATTTTCTATAAAATGAGTAAAATCCAAACTCCATCATATAGAGCCAAGCATTTTCATGTAGCAGTGTTGCTGTGGCGAAGGACCTAGTCGAGAGAAAGCGAAGCTCCAGGAATCATTTGCTCCAAACATGGGATGCAATGGGAAAGCAGGTCAAAATGAGTCCACTCGAGTGCAGAGCTGCCAAGGGCAGAGGTGTGAGGAGTGAAGCCCATGAATAGCTTTATTGTGTGTACCTGTGTGTGAACACTGCAACTGTACTTTTGGTTTATTCCAAACAAAAGCAGCCCAGAAATCCTCACATGCACTAAGCCAGCGGGCCAGTTGCAGAGGCATCAATGCCTTTCCTCCTTTGTTTTCTTTAGTCAGTCTGCTTCCTGTTTCTATTCTGGTTTTTAATATTCTTTCCAGAGCTTTTTACTAACAGGTTATAAGTGTTTGAGGGGAGACATGTAGAGCCTTCTCAGATGTAATTTAAGTGCTTAATAAACTTCGAATTGAATTGATAATGACAGCTTTTATTCTAGGTATTGATCCCACTTGGCGATAAATACATTCCATTATCTCAGATGCTCTTCAGTGTCCTGCGTGATTTGGGAGCTACTTTAGTCCCTTTGCAGATAGACATGTTTATTACGGCTCTACCTGAGGGCCATATGTAGTCTTGTGAATGACAAGTTAGAAATAAAGACAGCCTCAATATCTTGTTCGTTTTACAGCCTTTGAGCAATATGTTGATAGCTATTTTCTAGAAAGAGCCAATGTAAATTTAATTTAAATCTATATACAAGTAAAATGGCGTATAACAGATGAAAGGAGCAGTTTCACATAGTCCAGGGCAGTGTAGAATGGAAATCGATTTTGGTAATTCTGTGATCAAGATGTAATTATAGTATCAATATACTACACCCTTGGGGCTAGTATAATCCATACCATAGGGCAGGTTCAGTTTTGGGGTTCAGTAAGATAGCTTTGATGTACTTTCTTCTAGTTTGACCAGGAAATAGTAAATCATTGCCCTTGTTAGTATATTCTTAATGAAAATAAAGGTTGACAAATATTACTATTCACACAAAGCACTCCATGGCTCCTGTTGTTTCTTCAATTATTGAAAGTGATAAAGTGTCTCATGCAGTCTTAATTTAGTAAGTTACTTTTACTTGCATTCAATTTTCCTTTTCCTAACACCTTGATTAATTTTTAGTATCAAATGATTGTGAGGGGAAAGGTATCAGCGATTGGGGAGAGGCTCGCTAGGCTAGAGAGCAAGCGAAAGAACCTGAGTTTAAACTCCCAGAAACCATATCAAAAGTCAGGCATGGTCCACGTGTGATCCCAGAAATGTGGGTCAGCAGAAACAGGACTTTGTGGACTTGCAGGCTGGCAATCCAGCGCCAGTTTGAGTGAGAGACCCTGCCTTAAGGGAGTAGAGAGAGTGATTCTCTGCACTCTCTGTGAGCATCTCACATACCACACATGTGCCCTCTCTCTCTCTCCCTCTCTCTCTCTCTCTCTCTCTCCCTCTCCTCTCTCTTGTGCGCACGCGCGCGTGTACATGTGTACACACATACACACATACATGCACATGCACGCACACAAAGGGACACCCAGACGTGCACTCAGCATATTTATTGCACTCATCTTTAGACACATACATACCTACTTATGTGAATGAACATACTCATAAAATTTTTTAAAAGAGCAAGAAATATGTCATTTTATTTGTTTTTTCATTAAATTATGTAGTTTGAGATACTGAATGGCCTCTTTTCTGTATGACCATTTGTTCTTGGCCTTTTACTGTAGGTTTTCAACACATACTCCAATGAAGACTATGACAGAAGAAACGATGACGTTGACCCTGTGGCTGCATCTGCTGAGTATGAGCTTGAAAAGCGAGTAGAAAAGCTGGAACTTTTCCCGGTGGAACTGGAGAAAGGTACACAAGACTTCAGTGTGTGCATCTTTATGTATGTGCTAGTAAAATGTGTGACTTTTCCAAAGGGTAGCTTGTTTCTAAGAATTGAGTAAGGTTGTAACTTTTTCTCAAGTTTACCAGGTTTCAAAAGGAGTCAATGCAGATTTTGAGTCATTTAGTAAACTCACCAGCTCCCAAACAACCCAGTTCCTCTATCTGGCTGGGATGTGGGTTCATATGGGAGAAGTACTGGCTAGTTTTATGTCAACTTGACACAACATGCAGTCACTGGAGAGGAGGAAGCCTCAGTTGAGACAGGAACTCAAGCAGGGCAGGAGCGGATGCAGCGGCCATGAGGGGTGCTACTTACCAGCTTGCTCCTCACTTCTTGCTCAGCCTGCTTTCTTATAGAACCTAGGACCACCCATAATGGTCTGGATCCTTCCACATCAATTATTAATTAAGAAACTCAGGAGTTCCTATTTGGGTTCTGATGATGAGCTGTAATGTGCAAGTGTAAACCAAATAAACCCTTTCTTTTGAAACTTGCTTTTGTCATAGGAATAGTAACCCAGACTAAGACAAGTTGGTACTGGTATCATGCTGTGGAAGAGCTGCTCAGTTATTTTTGGGAGGATTGTAGAAGGATTTTTGAACTTTGGGCTAGAAAAGCAATAGTAACACAGACTAATATGGCGTGTGTGTGTGTGTGTGTGTGTGTGTGTGTGTGTGCGTGTGAGTATGTGTGAGTGTGTGTGTGTGTGTGTGCATGTGTGTGCATGTGTGTGTCTGTGTGTGAGTTTATGTGTGTGTGAGTGTGTGTGCACGTGTGTATGTATGTGCGTGTGAGTGGGTATGTGTGTGTACACGTGCACATGTGTGTGTATGTGTCTGTGTGTATGTGTGTGTCTGTGTGTGTGTATGTGTGTGTGTGAGTGTGTGTGTGTGCGTGTGTGTGTGTATGTGTGTCTAATTACTATGTTGGTATTACAGGAAAGGCAGTGAAGGAAAAAGCCTATGGGAGGCTGATTGTGAGGAAAAGGTTTGAAGTTTTCTTGTTTGGGGTGGAGGAGTAGACAACAGTATTTCAGAATGTGGTGATGATGGGAAGTCTCTCTGGAAACTTGGAGTGAAGATTTGGAGGGAAGACAGTGAAATGCAAACAGAAATGCTCCATTCTGTGTCTCTGAGAAGACTGAAACAGAAACACAGGAAGAGGAAGCAGAAGCTTTGGTCCTGAGTTTTCCTCTTGGAATGCCTGCTACAGAAGCCTTTGGTGCCTGGAGCAGAGATGGCTGTGCTTGTGTTCACACGAGATGGGCAGCCAGGAACTAGATTGTGCCTCTGTGAGCAGAACACTAACAGATTCGAGAAGCCTCTAGAATGGGGGCCAATAGCCAGATGCCTTGAAAAGCCAAAAGAAAAGAAAGGCACTACATATAGTAAATCGTGGTTTTAAAAAGACATTCTTAAGCATATTACCAACAACAAATTCATTGATTTCCAAATAAAAAATTTGGCTACAGACATTCAAGTGAAAAGCATGGCTATTGTTGAGACTCACATTGGTGACCTAGGAAGTCCAAAGGAAGAAATGTCTCCAAACCTATTTCAAGTGACTGCAAACACCCAAGAGAACCAGGAATAGTACTGATAAATGAAGTGTAGACAACAGTAATGAAACGAAACATAGAACAGTGAAGGTGATACACAGTTCCTCATAGTAGGAGGAGAAAATACCAAATAGATCCCCTGTAAAGTGGGGAGTCCTAATGGATAAAGATAAAATAAGAATCAACCAGAGCTGACATTTTAGAGAACACTCTGGTAAGATCCATTCAGACAAGGATATGAGTTTTTACTATCCAGAAATAAATTAAAACTGAAGTCAAAAAAAAAAAAAAAAAAAAAAAAAAAAAAAAAAAAAAGAATCTTAACAGAATGCCAGTTTTTTAAAAAACAAACAAACAAACAAACAAACAAAAAACAAAGTAAGAGAACAAGTGGAAGTGTTTGAAACAGCTGGAATAGTATCAGGTGTTTTCCAGCCTCGGGAGTCATCCTGCAGTGTGCGTTCATGGTCCACAGACTGAAAAGGAGGACTCCCTAGAATCCCATGTGCACTACAGGGAACAGTTTCTACTCCTGAGGAAAGAAGGAATAGATTTTGCTGATATATAAAGTTTTCATGAACACAGGTTATCTGAGAAATTTGCTTCCTGCTAGCAAAAAGGAAAAGACACAATCTACTTGTTTAAACAGTAAAGATGAATCAAAGATGGGAATTCTGTATAAATGTGAAACATAAAACTGTATGGATAATGTAATAATTAGATCATATGATGACTGCCCAGCATTCCACTAAGTATGACTCTAGTTCAAGGACACATACACTCGGAGTTAAACTGAAACAGAGAGGTGCTCTCATTTTTGTATATTTAAAAATATACATGAAGGGTCTAGTGTGTCTCACATTATTGATAAGAGCCAAACTTGAGAAAAGCCCAAGTATTTATAAGAGGCGTGACAGTCTGCCTAGTCAGTTACAAATTGTGATTGCAGTTCATGAAGCAGTGTGTGTGACCTCTACAAACATAAGGTTGAGGTCATATAAAGAGGAAATCACAGAGGTCACTCACCTATGCTTCCAACTGACTTGAATTTCAAACCCAGGGGAAACTGAACAGCATATAACTGAAGGCTATGAGATACACAGATGAGTAGTTGTTATTTTTTTTTTATTAAGTTGGTGTTTTCAGAGGAATGATGGGTAAAATAGATACATTGTCACCAAAAGTTAAGGAAAGCTGGGGCAGGTGCATAAGAAGCTTTCTGCAGTGGCTTTGGTGTCTAGATTAGATAGAGCAAGGACTTTTGTTTACCTTTGCACTTGTGGCCCAGGTAGCCCTTTAATTCTGTAGTAGCTCTGGCTACTCTCCAGCCTGTGATCCTTCTGCCGCAGCGTATAAATCCTCTGTAGCCCAGGCTGGCCTGGCATTGCTGAGTCTCCTGTCTGTCTCTGGGATTACATTTGTGTAGTACCAGACCTGCTTATTCTCTTCTTTAAACATATTTCACAGATAAACAGTTGAATTCATTATACTGTGTGCAAATATTTCCCTTTAAATTTAAAGTGGAAAAATTAACTAACCAAAGGAAGTAAAGTTATTCAAAGTTTCACTACATTTCTTTCACAAGTAGATCTAACAGGCAGAATACAAATTAGGAGTAGATTAATAAAAACAAATCCATTTCAAGCTGTCTATAAAGGCAAAATACACAGCTGGTAGAACATGAGATTGTTTTTAAAAAAGAAGAGCAATCTTGAACAAAAATTAGAATCTCAGTACTATCATGAGAATCTGGAAACTATAAAATTCTTAGATACATATTTGACAGAAAATTGAAGCTCTTATTACCATCTGTCTTGGAAAGGGATATCTTTTTCATGTAAAAGCCTTACTCAAAATAAAAATTACATTAGCGTCTTTCTTTAAAATAAACATTTAAGAAAGTCATTGTCTGTGAATCAGGAAAGGTAAAGGAGATACATCTTTTTGAAGGTTCAGACGTTTTTATTTAAAGATTTTCAAAAACTATATATGAAAAAGCTAACAGTGTGATTAACTGTACACTTCAAAATGTCTTTAAGGCATTTAAGAAGTCCTGGGATAGAAAAATCACAGAATTGTCTTGATCCAGTAGATAATTCAGCGGCAGGTGTACAGTGCTAGTAAGAAAAATAAAAACTGACTCTCGATCATATAAATATTCCTATGAAAATCTCTCTGTCCGAAAGCTTGTTCTTCATAACTTGACTTTTAATAATTTAGTGACTATCTGCTATGTGATGTTTAACTGATTTTTTTCTTAATGTACAAAGGTTATGTCTCTGAAATCTAATCTGGACAATTTCAGATGTACTTCCCAGATTTCCCCCTCCCCCTCTGACTGCTATCAACTTTTTGTATTAACTAATGCAAAACACATCGAGTGTTGAGAAACCTGGGCTGATAAATGCATTACGTACATGGTCGGTTCTGCCGTCTGTCTAGACTTCTGCACAGCAGAATGGTTTAGGGAAGGCAGAACATCCTTTTCCTCTCCCTGTTCTGCTCCTCTTTCTCCCCCTCCTCCTCTTCCTTTGCTTCCTCTCCCTCCTCTTCTTCCTCAAAAGAGAAGCAAGAACGAACCCCAGCAATGCTGTCATTACTATATAGTTTCACGTAGTACCTACACCTCTCAGAGCAGCAAGGACTTTTGAAACTATGAAATGTCACTGACATCTATCGTCAAACATAGGCATGAAATTAAAGAGTTGAAAAATACTCAAAAGAAATAACTGCTTAGCCCTGATCCCCAAGCTGGGAGGATTTGGTAGATGATAACAGAGTGTCTGGCAACCTGTCCCAGAACAAAGAGTCCCCTCTGAGGGAGATGATGATCATACACAGCTGACCAGACAAGAACACCATGGTGGAAGACAACTTAATTTTCCGATGTGTTTCAGACTTACACAGTTGCCTTAATCAAAGTATTAATAGCAGTGAATTATCTCATATGTGCCAGTGTGGAAATAACTGTATTAGTGAGTCAGGAACTTCATAGTTTCAGAGTTGGTTTTCTTTACGTGTGGTGACAAAAGAGTGTACCACTGCTTCCTGCATGCTGGCTTTTATAAGTTTTTAAATTTTAAAGTGTTAATACAAGAATGAAAATGATTAAAAGCCAATGCAAAGTAGCAAAAGGACATATCCTCCTAACCACAAGCCAGTCTGTGATAACAAAATGTGGTGTTACTGGCTGCTGACGCGTTTACTGAAGACTACCTTTATAAGTGAAGTTCCCTTTAAAAGTGCCAAGTCACTTCTAAAAGTGAAGGCAGACAAGCCCATGTTAGAGCACATGCCTGCCACCCCAGCACATAGTGGCAGAGGCATCTGAAATTTAGGTCCATATAGGCTGCTGACTAGATAGTTTTCCAAACCTCAAAAGACAAGGGAGAGAATGTAAATCCAACAAAATCATGGCACCGAGAAAAGAAAAATGTTAAAGTAAATAGTGCAAAGGCTTTTCACTGACTGGATCCAACCTTTGACAGTTCTGACTAAAGAACACCAAAGGCAAAGAAAGGCAAATTAGCCGTGTGTGTAGTAAATGCATACAAATGTGTAACATGAGTGTTGTCAGGCCCTGAAGTTCTCTGACACAGCTGATGTGTACCTAGAAGTGTAACATGAGTGTTATCAGGCCCTGAAGTTCTCTGACACAGCTGATGTGTACCTAGAAATGATTTATTTTCTAACAATGTGAATTATCCAAGTAAACAGATTGGCAAGTTGCCGTATCAGCATTGGAATGGTATCTAGTATATAAAACATGAAAGCATTTCACTAGGATAATGTCTACAGGCAAACCATGCAAGTGCTTACTTGGAAAGGTGCCTATATATAAAATGTGACATGCCTGGTGAGGATGGTATTTACAGACAAAATATGGAAGTGCTTCAGCCCCAAATGGCTCCATTGCTCCCAAGGAACACAAAGCCGGTGTCACTTTGACCCTTTCACATCAGGTAAAATGAACAGTAAGAGTTTGTTCACCCAAAACTAATTTTCTGTTTAAAAAACAAAGACTATTGTACCAGCTCCAAGTTTTAGAATTATAGGTGAAATAAATTAGCAAACATGGAAATATCTACAGAGACTACATGTGAGAAAATGGGTTTTTAGATATGAGAAAAAAGGCGTAGCCCTCTATCAGCAAAGTTAAAGCCATGCATGCAATTTAGAGAAGACTGTAGTCATAGAATTGTGTTTGAAAAATTTAGTTTAAAAACTTCAAATTAGCATGCGATAGACACTACCTATAAATCTTGCAAAGTGCAAATCACAAAAGCAGTGGAATTCTGCCTTTAAGTCCAGGAGCCACGGAAACATATCACTGAAAGTAAGAAGACAAACTTGGATTGCCATTTAAATGATATGACCAGTATAAAGAACAAAAGATGAAGTTTGCAGAACATCTCCTTTTGCTGACATATCCGTATCCACAGTAGGTGAGTCAGGCTTCTGTGGCTGAAACACAGCACCTGAGATACAGCTGAAAGGCAAGCTGATTTTAGTGTGTGATTTCAGACTATGGCAGTTGGCCATGCTTTGGAGCTCGTAGTAAAGCAGTAGAATGGAGCGTGTGACAGAGGAAGCTGCTCCCTTTTGAAAGCCAAGAATTGGAAGAGAGAGACAAAGGGGCCAGGGTTCTTGTTCCCTTTAAGGGCACATCCTAACTTTGCCTTTTAGGCCCTGACTCCTAAGGTTCCATCCTCTCTCACTGGCAAGTCGAGGATGGAGACTATATAATGCATGAGCCTTTAAGGGGACATGTAGCTAAATCATAGCAGTATCTGTCTTATGTTGGAGACACAATTTCATTTTTTAAATATTAGAATTGCTAAGATAATTTGTCAAGGAAGAGGTCTGCCTCAAGATCCATAAGGTACTAGTAGCTTTTCCATTATTCATACACACAGCTTAAGAGTAAAATGGGAAAACATTTTATTTATAGTAGCAGCAAAATATTGATTATATTTATTACTTAAAATATAGGATTTATCTACTTTATTTATAGAAAGTCATCAAATATTTTGCTGGATATGGTGACTCATTTCTGTAATTTCAATACGTAAGACTAAGGGAGGAGAACTGTCGTGAGTTCACGGCCAGTCTGAACTGCTCCAGGGTTCCAGAGCAAATATCCATATCCATAGATAGAATGGCTTTGTCTCAGATCCAAAACAAAGGGGGAGAAATGTAAGACCTAAGCAACTGATGATTTACCATATCCCAGAATAGGAGGTGTGGAAAGTGGTAGAGCTGGAGAGGCATTCGCCATGACAAGATGGCGCCTACTTCCGCTGTTGACTCCTGGTAAACCACTGTTTGCGCATGTGCATAGAGAACTGTTTGCGCATATGCGTAGAACGAAAAGACTCCAAGTCACGGCCCATCCCGGGGCGTCACGTGGGGTGATGAGCAAACAGCCAATCATGGGCGGACACGCCACACTGTGGGCAGACACGCAGCGCTGTGGTGTATATAAGCAGTGTCGATTATTGGCTCGCCCTTTTTTCCTCTGGATGAGGCAATAAATGCTTGCTGCAGAAGGATCCTAGTGTCCGCGTGTCTTCTTGCTGGCGACACGACTGCGCGGGCAACAGCTGGTGCCGAAACCCGGGAATAGAAGGGCTCCGGGTGCTCTCTCTACACCCTTCTTTAAGTTCAGTGCACTACAGATAGAACTGTCAGTAAAGTTAGGTTACAAGAGATTGTTGTGTAAAATAATTATATATTTTATATAGAAACATTCAGGCCTGAGGAATGTGTAAGAATATGAAAAGTTTAATTTGCCAAATATCTCGATCTAATATAAAGCTTCAATACTCAAAACAAATTATATTTAAATTGGTTAGTCAGTGGAAAATAACTGAAAATACAGGAGGAAATATTAATAGGAGAGAATTTATTATGAAATGCACTCTTTCATAATTCAACAACTATCTGAAATACAAAGTTTAGCACCTTTATTGTATCATGTACAAGAAAGTCTAAACAGATTAAAATTGAATGCTAAAAATTAATGATATTGTATTTGAAGAAAATCTACAACAATATGTATCACCTAGGTTGGTGGGAAAACCCAATCCAAAGCAGGAAAACAGAAGTTAGAAAAGTTAAAATACCCTTTTTGATTATGAGGAGTCTTAACCTGATAAAGACAATTATGTCAGGAAAAAAAAAAACAGTAAAAAATTGAAAAACTGTGTACATTATTGATAACAAAGATAATATCTGTAATATTCTAAGAATCTTTATAAATCATCATAACAAAGAGAAAAATTCAGTTGAGAAACTGGCTTTTTACAGGAAAGGAAGTCTCCTAACCCAGAGTCCTTGGAGATAGGCTCAAATCTCATGGGCGACACTGGGAATGTTGTAGCAGCAAGCACCTCTTTCCTGAGAGGAAGCAAGACTGGACCCCAGGTCAGGGACAGCATCTTCTGTAAAGTGAGGGCCTCACTGTTTTTTCCTGACTGCTTTGTCTACTGAATGCTTTTGCCTGTCCCTGGGAATGTGCAGAGGGAGAATAACTAGTGCTCAGGGTCCCTACTGGGATCCTTATAAAAATTTATATTAATTATATGTATTATGTCTTTGGGAAGAGGGACAGTTGTATGTGTTAAGGTACACATGTGGACATCAGAAGACATGTTGCTAGGGAGTCTGTTCTTTCCTTCTACTCTGTGGGTCCTGGGAATTGAACCTAGGATGTCAAGCTTGGCAGCAAGCACCTTTACCTGTTGAGCAGTCTTGCTCGCCCACTCCTGGGCTTCTTGACAAAAGTTTGTGGTTTCCAAATTTCACTTGTGAGTGGCATTCCTTCCTGTGAACAGAGAAGAGATGAGTTTCCGGGAGCATCTTCTGGTTAAGAGGATTGTTCTCTTCCATCCATGTTTTGCCCTTTAGTTGTTCATTTCTTTTTAGAGGAAGTCTGCACTAGAATTCAAGATGACTCAAGCTAATGTTACTTTTCCTGAAACGAGCTCTATAGATGAAAAAATCTGAATAACATTTTAGTTAGAGCAGTAAGAGGACCTATGGAAAGAAGAAAGGGGATGCTAAGAAGGCCAGAGTCCAGGCAGAGAAAGTAGATTTTAAAGCCAACGAATAATTCCCAGGATTATTTGAGTATAGGATACTTGTAGGGTTCAGTGGGAGCCCTAGAATCCACTGAACACTTTTAACACTTATAGTTTAACAGGTGGTCATTATAATAAAGAGAACACCTGCAAGGGCCAGGAGCAGGAATTCAGGTGACATGCTAATTCCCCAGAGATCTTCTGTGGAGGGGACTGGGAGGGAGGTGGCATTCATCAATGTAGACCTGTCTGCAGAACCATCTCAATCAGAACACAAGGCTAGGCTCCGAATTTGTCTGCTAGGAACACATCATTTGAAGGAACAGAATCACTGCAGAAGAACTCTATGAATATCCTAAGTGTGAACCATGAAACCAGTGCTTTACCGTAATACCCACACAAGAATTCTTTTAGGAGGAATGAGAATCATGTACCTGACCAATACACAAGTCCCTCCTTCCACCCACTGCTGCCCAAGCCCAGAACTTGGGGCGAAACTTCCACAGTGTTCTGAGTGTTGGAAAATCCTCCTGATCACATTCAGGCTATTTATAAAAGAGGAATGATTTGAATGAAGTAAATGTGGAAAGTTGCATATATGCAAACACTCTGATGTAATGGATTAGAATCATCTTTGGTGATCACTCACACATTAGAGGATGCTCGTGTTCTTGCTTTGGAGACGTACCAATGCCTGCAATCAAGGTGGACATGTCTTCAGCTGGACTTCATATTAGAAAACTCATGCAGGGAAGACACCACAGAAGGCAGAATCCACAACAAAACAAACATATCAGCTTGTTGCTAACGGCATCTCGGAATCAAGTGTAGCAGAAAGACAGGATTTTCTACACGGACTTAGAACAAAGTTGTCATAATGGCTGGTGATAAGATATAATCACCATAATATATAACAGAATAATAACAATTGCTGAAAATGATTTTAAATGCATTCACTTGAATGTGTGGATGAGCTTTACTTTAATGATCTGTAGCTGTTGATTAACTATTATCTATTTTTTATGCTGCTGATAAATCATGATTACAAAGACTTTGAGGCTACCAGAAAAATAACCTTGAAATGCTAACAAAATCTTTTTATTTTATTGGTGGTGAATGATATTTGCTCATGGAAAAGACAAATGAAAATGTGAATTAACACATGATTTGTATGTGAATTTGAAATATAACTTTCAGTATTGCTTACAAGGCCAATAAAATAGAAATAAAAGTGACAGATTGTTAATAGAGAAGTGATTTAGTATATCATAATATATCATCATGAAATATTATGCAGTCACTAGAAATGATTTAAGTCTATAAAAGTTTATCCGTGAGGTATCATTAATTTTAAACATGATGCAGAGAGAGATGAAGTCCTATTTGTGTAAAGGAAAGAAAAGGCAATATACATGAGTGTGTGCTTGCCTGTGTATGTATGTGTATACATGTCGGTGTGCAGATGGATACATTGTTACTGATAAGTATAGATGCTTGTGTAGGAGCATCAAGACATGTGCTCACTCATCCAATCTTTATTTTTCTCTTCTTTTTTTTTTTGTGCTAGACATCAAATTCTGGTGTAAGGCACAGAAGGAAAGTGCTCAACTGAGCCATCTGCAAGCTTCATGCAGTCTTCTAAAAGGAGTAGATAGTAAAAATGAAAAGATGAAATTCCAAATAACTAAGGGTCAAATTTATTTAAAATTATAAAGGTTGTTGAATATATGTTTTTACACGTCTGAAGTAGTACATGGTGTAGTCAGGGACTATATGAAATCTGTTGATTATCCAGAACCAAATTATTGCCTTTCTTGAGACCACACTAGATTACCAACAGTAGCAGAAAATGTCTGGATCTCTTGAACCATTTGGGGACTCTCAGTCTATGGAGAAAAACCTATAATTTGCCCTGTGTACAATGAAGAACAAAACTATGCGGTGCTTGGTTGGTTAGGAGCTCACTGTCCTCTCTTTCTCCTAGATGAGGATGGACTCGGCATAAGCATTATTGGAATGGGTGTTGGTGCTGATGCTGGGCTGGAGAAGCTGGGGATATTTGTCAAGACAGTGACTGACGGAGGTGCTGCTCAGCGAGATGGCAGGTGAGCTGAGGGAGAACTGAATTCCAGGAACTGGCTGCACATTTCCGTCAGAATGTTTGATCTTTCCTCTTTTGATTAAAAAACATTTGTGTGTGTGTGTGTGTGTGTGTGTGTGTGTGTGTGTTTCTCAGATGTGGGAGAGTGTGAAAACACTTGAATTACTTTCTTATTGATAGCAAAATATCTATGCACTAAATGTGCATCTGTCAGTCTGCCTGCCTTTGTTTCTCTCCATTCATGGACTTACTCAGTGTGAAGTAGGTCATGATGGAAGAACATGCCTTGGGAAAGTCGGCTTATAACTTTACTTCAGAAATATTAAAATGAATAATAATAATTCTGGTGCTTTTGAAAATGACAGAGGTGGGAAGAGAACTTAAGTCAATTCTACCCTGAGGGGAGTTCTATAGATTAGTGTTCCTCCATATCTTTTCCTATGTAAAAACAAATGCTAGAATAGTGCTTAGAATCTTAGAAGGACACCTGTTCATGAGTAGAGGCTGCCAGCCTGCCTGGGTAGTTTTGGTTAATGTTTTAGCTTGCATCAGCTCAGCATTCATGCAGCTCTAGTGTAAAGATTTAACAAACTGGAGAGCAAAGGATTGACAATAGAAGTGAACAGTGACCCAAGATTCTGACAGTGGAATTCAGAGAACATCATCAAATATTTTTATGTTTGATTACATATTGCTTCACCTTCTTCTCAGGAAGTCTGTGAATCATGGGTCTCTGTTAAGACTCATTCTGTCTTCCATTATCCTAATACCTGTTGGTGTATATGAGGTTCCTAAGGGGCAGGGACCACACTTAATTTACTTACTTATTGCTTATTTAAGGCAGGGTCTCAAGAAAGGTCCAGTGTTAATACTGGAAAGTATTGGTACCAGTACAATGGTACTAAAAGCTGTCCTCTGATTTCCACATGTGTGGACATGAGTACACACATATAAAAACACAATATAGAATAAATAAATAAGCAAAAATCTAAGCTGGGTGTAGTGGCACATACCTTTTAATCCCAGCACTCACTAAGCAGAGGCAAACAGATCTCTGAGTTCAAGGCCAGCCTGGTCTACAGAATGAATTCTAGGACAGCCAGGGCTATACAGAGAAACTATGTCTCAAAAAAACAAAAATTAAATTAAAAAAATAAGTTTTATTTATTTTATGTATATGAGTACACTGTAGCTGTCTTCAGACACCCCAGAAGAGGGCATCAGATCCCTCCATGTGGTTGCTGGGAATTGAACTCAGGACCTCTGGAAGAGAAGTCAGTGCTCTTAACCACTGAGCCATTTCTCCGGCCCCTAAAACTTGACTTGTTTGTTTGTTTCTGTTTTTGTTTTTGTTTGTTGAGACAGGGTTTCTCTGTATGGCCCTGGCTATCCTGGAACTCATTCTTTAGACCAGGCTGGCCTCTAACTTAGAAGTTTGCCGGCCTCCTAATCCCAAGAGCTGGGATTAAAGGCATGTGCCACCACTGCCCATAAAATAAGTTTTAAAATAGGAACTATTACTACCATTATGTAACTCATTGAAAAGGTCCCTTTCTTCAAGTGAATTAAACTTGTAAAATCTACCTTATTTGTAAAAGTCACTTTTGGGGAGCTAGGAAATTATTCTTGTAGTTATTATCAAGCAAAACTAAATGATTTTGCGCAACCTTTTAGGTGAATTGGGTACAAATAAAGACACAAAAAACCGGCTGCACTCCGCTCTCTTGGATCTGCTGTCAATTATAGGCTGTCTTAGAGTTTTCACTTATCTTAAAAGTTAAATTTGATTTCTCCTAACCTATTTACTTTTTTGTTGTCTTACATTGTTTCATTATTTGTACTTATATTAGATCTTTCCTTGGGGCGTTGAGATATTGCTTTTGGATCTGTATCTTCACATGCATTGAAATGTGATGAACATCATTACTGTTGCCTCGGCTTGGTGTCCCCGCCTTTCATATTGGGTTGTTCATTGACAGAGCTGGTGAAGTAGAATGTTCCCCAGCCCCCTTCCCAGAAGTATTGTGCCAACAAATCCCTTTCTGAACATATTAGCTAACCCTAGAGTCCCCCTTCTTGTAATTTCATGAGCCTGATGAACTGACTGGTTCTGATTCAGTGCTGAAGCTTCTCGGCAGCTTAAGAAGAAGGCTTAGAGCACGTGTGCTGTCACGTGGTGTGCATGGCCGCCTGCACTCCTCTTAACCTCCCCAGGATCTTTTCTGGGGCAGGATGTACACTTCTACCTAATGTCCTGACTATTTCTTGACAGACTTCCTATAGCTCTTTATCACCTGGACTCCCACTGATAAATTCCCTCTAGATGATGATTTTTCTTTTCCCCTCTAAAGTATTTTCTACAACCTTTTTTCTTCTTCTTTGATGTGTGTGTATGCACGCATCATGTTTACCCAGGCATATGAAAGGAATTAAGGCATGCCATAAATACAGGTTTTCTGCTTATAAGTTAATTATATTTTAGACATGATAAGTTTTCTGTGGCATTATGGCTATGTGTATTACTTCTCTTGTGTCCCTTGCATTTGAGAGAATTTCCTTTTGGCCTTGGATTATAGGCTGTAGACTCTCCAGGCTAGATGTTTCAGCTTCTCCTACCCATGCCCTTGCTTAATAAGGAGTCATTCTTGTAATGCTTCATCTAAAGAAAGCATTTCAGATTCTTTCCCTATTCACTATAAGAATGTTAGTATCATTCTTATAATGTCAATTATATTCAGTGCTGGGTTAGGCTAATAAGGAACATGTCTGGGGTTGCAACCCCCACCCTCCCTCCTAGTGATGCTAGGCACTGACATTGCCACCTTGGGAGCTCTTCAGTCAGGACAACTTTGTTTACTAAGTTCAGTAAAGCAAGACTATTCTTACCACAGCTTGATCCTTGTCCTCAATCTGGCCTGGAGAACTGCTGTCTTTGCTCTGACCATAGAATATGAGTGTACTTGCCTCCTCTTTTAAAGCTGGCAGCTTTCTTCTTTTCACCTAAAGGAAGCCCAGGATATATCTTTGGCACATTTTAATTGTCTTCTGACTCTGAGGTACAAGTCTGCCTTGTGCTTCCTGGCCAGTGTTAACTACAGCAAGAGTGACTTGAACAGAGGCATGTGGCACTGTGGGTGACTAGCATGCACGTCGTGTTCACAGCATGTGGAAATCTGGCCAATGGATGGTTCTCATCCTGGCAGATTTCATCATGGTATTTAGAATGACATGCAGTTTGAAAGTTTGAGGTTGTTTATTTATAGAATTCTCCACTAAAAACTTTCAGACAGCAGAAGATCATGTGCAATCGAAAGCACAGAGAATAAGATCATAGATAAAGGGATATATCTCTACAGCCTAGGGTGTTTATTTTAGTCATCAAGAAAATATTTGTTGAATGCTTACATTGTAAGAGCAGTGATGTGTACTCATCCTGTTTCAACTTATTTGCTCCTGCTAATAATGTTGATTTCATGTGTTTTATTGCTTCTGCTGTATATAAAAGGAAGCTATAGTTTCTTATGTATACTCACAGGGAAGTGGCGGAGCTTGACAGGAAACCCATAGTGTCTAACTGCACAGTCAGCATTAAGTAGTACATTATAGTTTAGCATGTAGTTCATTTTCATAGTCCATTTTAAAGGTGTGTGTGTGTGTGTGTGTGTGTGTATGTGTGTGTGTGTACGTGCAACTTATAGATTTTTGGCATATTTTTGATTTCAAGATGGGGATCATATCAACATTTTTATATCCAAATTATCAGGAACATCTGATTATTTTGAAACTAATCTCTCAGACTAGATTTACTGTCAGTGTGTTACAGGTTAAATGCTTTAGAATTATGTTGCTAAAGTGCTCTTTAGAAGCATCATTCAGTTTATGATCCCCTGAGCAGAACTCCCAAAGAGCTCCTGCCATACCTGATTCAGACTGAATGTTGCCATATAATAAATCATTAATAATGTGAATATCATGGCATAATTGCTATTCAGTATTTAACTTTTCTTCAGCACTTGCTCTTAACAACATTTTAAAATTATTTTACTTCACATGCATGTATGCATGCATGTCTGCATGTACTTACAGAAGCCAGAAAGCATTGTGTTTCCTGGAAAGGGATGTGGGTGCTGGGAACTGAGCCGAGGCCACTCCAAAAGTGAGTGCTCTCAGCTGCTGAAGTGTGTCCTCAGCCCTTTTCTTCAGGCCTTTTAAGAATGTTCCCTGATCCCTGTATTTCTGCTTTTTAAAAAACAAAACAAAACAAAGTGTTTGCCGTGCTTTTGTTGTTGATTTCTTTCATTTGAAATGTGTTATTTACCAGTTTTTTGGTGAGATTCTACAGAAAAAAGTACCCCATTCCAACCGTGTCTACTATTTAACTAACAGAGTCCTCTTCCTGCTTCTCCATTTTGTCAACAAAATCATTAAACACAACTAACAAAATTAATGTGGTACTCTAACCTTAAAACACGTTAACGTCTGTATTACTCCCTACTTGTAACATTGGATCAAAATTGTTGTTCAAAAATTCTGGCCTCCTGTGTTGTTTTCTTCTTAGTCCTTTAGTTTATTTTTAGTAGTGTCCAGGAAAGACTCTCAAATTCATGTTTCAAACATTGAATATGTAGAACTTATTTGGCAATCTGACTTTCCATCTCAAGTTCAGCATAAAAGACACTGAATTTTGTTTCCCCCCTTTCTCTGTTTCCTTTAATTACATCAAAAACCATTATTTTATGCACTGACACTATTATATATTATTTTCATGTAAAACTCACCATTCTTCCTTTATCTTCATTATTTCACCCATACATTCTCAGTATATTGTGTATTTCTTTCTCTGGAGTGACACAAGGATTGGGTTTTTTAGTTCATGCTCTAGGCCCTATCTGTAGGCCCAGTTTGGGACATATTCATTGGTATCTGTTAAACTCCTTTGAGCTGATTTTCCCCAGTTTTTTGTCCCAAGTGTCTTTTTTTAAAAAAGTATTGTATTGTGTGACCTTGGGAACAGAAGTGCCTGTTTGTTTTCTCTCTGCAGTCAGGAAGGTTGTATTTCTGTCTGTGGTAGCTTTCTTCCTTGACCTTCCTGCATATCTCATTCAGAATACTGATGACACAAACTACATTGTATTGACGTGTGTATTCTGTAAGATACTACAGAGAAGGCTCTGACTTATTTTGATTGTTTGTTTCCTAATCTTTAAAAACAGTACACACTTTAGTTAGACTAGCCTTACGGATCTAACTAAGGAGTAATCCTTACAGTAATTTGTGGTCAAAATATCAAGGTCTTCTACAAAATAAGAAATAAGAAAATTCAACTGAAGTCATTGAACAGAAGCATGTGAATAAATATTTCAGAAATAGAACAGTGTCAATGCTCTACAGAGGTGGGTGCCCATTGTGCACTTTTTACAATTGGCACAGCATTATTGGAATGCAGTTAATACATTTTAAGCTTGGAATAATTTAAATCTTTCTAAAGGTAGGCTCCTTTCTCACCTCCACCTAGAGTGAAGAATATGTTTCTAGATTTTTTCATGTTGTGCTGGGTATAATCTGTTTCTTACGTTCTCATCTCTCACAATGTATTTTCCCAGTTAGTTATGCTTTTGCTTGTTTGTAGACTGGAGGATGCTTATCACTAAAGCTTGGAGACTTGAAGTTGAGCTCACCTGTCTCTGCATTCACTCTTTCCTCTGTTTTTGTTTATTATTTATTTAAGATAGAGGTCTTGCCACATTGTCCTCAAAATCCTGTTCTCAAGTGAACTCTCCTGCCTTAGTCTCCAGA
Source organism: Mastomys coucha (assembly GCF_008632895.1). Taxonomy (NCBI): domain Eukaryota; kingdom Metazoa; phylum Chordata; class Mammalia; order Rodentia; family Muridae; genus Mastomys; species Mastomys coucha. The sequence continues at coordinate 1,647,104 of NW_022196903.1, forward strand.
ATAGCCATTTTTTTCTAGATTGTGGCACCAGTCCCAAATTCAATATATTTTCACTGTTGCCATTCTGTCCGTGTCAATATGACATAAAACATGAATTTGGAAACAGAGAAGTCTCTTGTGAGACTTCTTATGTTCGCTGGAACATCCGTGACTATCCCTAGATGTATTCTCTGAATAATAGGGGTCTGGTCTCTTCTCAGAATCTGAAAGCAAATCTGGTCACAATTTTTAAGACTACATCAAAAGCAAGCAGAGGTGGTTTGCCCTCTGAAATGGTATGTGCAAGAATATTCTTTCAGCTAGATTTATTAAAAATCAATAAAATTTCTCAAACTAAAATAGATTTTATCATTTGTAGAATATGGATTTATTATACAAAAGTTATTTACTGTTAGTCATAGTATAAAAGCAATAAATAAAATTTGAAATTAATAGAAATAATAGTTATATTATCTTCCAAAATTAAGTCCATCTGACAAAATTTAGGCTCTGGGTAAAACTATAAAATTCTGGTAAAGATATCAAATAAAGATGAATAAATGGAGTTATATTCATGCTCATGGGTAGGAAAAAGTAGTGTCAGGCTGTGAATTCTCCTTAGTTTTATCTGTGTCTCCAATGACATCCCAGCAGATAATCTAGTAAGTTATTTTGTGGCTGTATAGGCTCCTTCCCATTGTTGTTAAAAAAAAAAAAAAAAAAAAAAAAAAAAAAGACAGAAGCAACTCAGGGAAGCAAAGGTTTATCTGACTCAGAATTCCAGGGGAACAGAGTCCATCCTAGAGGGAAGGAAGGCATGGAGCAAGCTGCCTGAGCACACTTCACCCTCACTCAAAGTCCACCTCCTGTGGCCAGCTTCCTCTGGCAGGGTTTCCAAGCAGTGCCACCAGTTGGAGATCTATGGTCCAATCACAAGAGCCTATGAGGAATATTTCACATCCAGACATAACAGTGGATACTAAAGAATGGACTGGCATGTTTTATACGGAAAGAAACAAGATCCAAAATAGTATACTCAGTCATGGAGGATAAGAAAAAAGTTGGAAGGGGATATGATCTGACTTCAGGATTTTCTTCTAAAGCTTCAGGGATCAAGAAAATGTGGTATTGATGATAGAGAGAGAGAGAGAGAGAGAGAGAGAGAGAGAGAGAGAGAGAGAGAGAGAGAGAGAGAGAGAGAAATAGAGAAATAGATACATCAACAAGACAGAATAAAGGAGCCAGGACTAGACCCAAGGTTAGCATTGTGAATTGCTTTCAATATAAAATCCAACTGAATCATAACTTTGTAAGTTTAGGGAATTTGTAACTTTTACTTAATACCATTCTTAGGAAGATATTTCATCATCACATAATGAAAGACATTTATGTTCAGTCACACAACTTAAGAGAACAGATAGCTTCTGTTTGCAGCCTTAGCCACACATGAAGTCCTCAGAGAAACTGTCTGCTTCAAAGGCATGCAGTGGCCTTTCTGGAAACTGGTTTCCTTTTAGAAGTGACGAAATGCTTGTGAAATCATTTGAACTCATACATTCAGAAGAGAATTAACGTGGAGGGAAGTGAGTCGGCTGTCCCATGGAGGCCATGGATTTCAGTGACCCCAGCAGTGACTCCATGGTAAGACTAAGAGCCTGCTCCACCTTACTGCTGCTTTGGTGAGCGTTTATGGCCCCCATATACTGCCACTGCCACTGCCACTACCACAGCCGCCACCACCATTATCATTATCATCATCTTAGGCCAAGAACCAAAATGGCAAAAACCAGAGTTAGGGTCTGGGGAGTACAAAATGCAGGAAGGGAAAAAAATAAAAAGAAAGAAAACTAACCTGCTAGCAAAGCTGAATGGTGACAAAGAATATTTCTGTTGTTTCTAAGAGTCATTCTGCTGTCTGAGCTGGGGGTATGGAGCTGGGCTTCGGCACTCAACCATTTTTCTGCAGTGCTACAGTTTGACAGGCTTCTTGGTCACTTCATGGATCCTTCAGAATGTGATGTTCAAAATGCAGGTGAACACCAAAGGATTTAAGAGACGACTTTCATAAATATAAAATACAGATGTCAAAGATTTGATTCAGCTCCTAATCATTTCAGAAAGTGTTAAGATAATAAATGTGATTGAAAGAGTGTTTGTGGAGCTAGGTGTCTCAGTAAGGGTGAGGTCGAGCTTGCCTGCACTTCCCTATGTGCCTTAGTCTTTCCTCAGCACACCTGCCCCCTCTGCCTTTTCTAAGTAACTAGGTAGGTGTAATGTCAGACTAGAAAAGCTCGGTTAGCTATGAAACTCCATGATTAACATCATAGAAAAGATCTAAAAGCCCCAAGGATTTTTCCACTTCCACATGTATAATTTCTCCTGTGATTGGAAGCATAATATCAAATAGATTATTTACAGCTGTGTTTATAATAATTAAATTTGAAAGTGATACATGTCCAGCTACAAAATGTAGACAAATATACTTTGATACATGCATAAAAGATACTATGATATAGTTGTCACAATGAATTAGCTAGAATTATAACTGTAGCTCCCAGAGACAAATCTCAAATTTAATATTGAGTGAATAAAACAAGTAGTAAGATGAGTAGAACACTTTATAATTTTGAAACATACATTTATATTATGTGTATTTATTGATACCCATTACTAAATACACAAAAAACAGCATGTGGTCATGTCTCTTGAAGAAATAAAGACCATAAGATTGTAGGACCACATCTAAGGGGCTTCCCCTTTACAGAGAATTATTTTAGGAAAAAGCCTGATTCAAATATTGCAGTGCTCAGGTTTGATAAACTGGAAATTGGGTGAGTGAATATGTTATCAATTTCATACCAGTTTGTTCTATGCCTACAGTATTTTATTATGAGGACTAAAAAGTGGCATATATAAAGTATGTATGTACATTTTGAAGTATTTAGATATTAATCAATATTAATATAATATACATCTCAGAGGCGCACACACACACAGAAACATACCTCTAAGTGTGTATATATAAGCATACACATGCACACATGTGAGCATTGCACGTTTGAAACACTGAAGCAATGGACTCCTGATGTTTTCCTGAGGGGGGAGAGCAGTGACAGAGACTAGGTGTTAGGCACCGAGGATATATCAGGTGTATCTGCCACATTTAATTAGGTACAAAAAGTGCTAGAGGTCTGCCGTGCATTCCAATTACTCCTCCTCCTTAAGAATATGTGTGATAAACTGAATCTTTTCAGTATTACTTTAATAGCTTTCAATGGAGTTTTATTTTTTGTAATGTCTGCATGTATACGTACATTTATATGTTCATGTGGGTATTGCACATGTGTCTGTATATGCATGTAGATACTATGAGTTCCACTTCAACTTTTGTTCCTCGAGTGCTATCTTTTCTTGAGATAGGGTATCGCTTTGACTTTAATAGTTTCCAGGTGTTAAGTTCAGGTCCCTGTACTTAGAAGATAAGCCCTCTACTAACTGAACTGTCTTTGAAGTCTTCATAGTACTGTTTGGAAGATTAATATCTTGACTAATATTTGACTATGGTCTGTAGTATATTGTTTATAAGGTTGGAATCAGTGAGAATGTCTTAAAAGCAAGTCTTGGGTGGTTACTTCCTTGGAAAGGGCAGTACCTTAGCAGACAGTCACTGTCAATGCTGGTTTCTCTCTTCCTCCAGGATCCAAGTCAATGACCAGATTGTGGAAGTGGATGGAATCAGCCTGGTGGGGGTCACACAGAATTTTGCTGCAACTGTTCTGCGGAATACCAAGGGAAACGTCAGGTAACTCTGAGGCTTCCTAATGAGCAACTTTGTAATGCTGTACTTTTATGGATGTAATTTCCCTATAAATATTTATAATTACAGTGGAAATTTTGTCTAAATACTAAAACAGTGTGAACACCTCTGTTGCTAAGCTGTATGGTGTACCTCACTATTAACACGGTAGGAATTGCCACAGAGATGGAATTCCTAGTCACCACCTAGTAAATAGTAATTTCCTTATCAATTTCTTTTAACAAAACCACCTTTGGAACAATTGGAATTGAAATGGTTGTTCACGCACCAGTGGCAAGCATTATTAGACAAGTAGGCTGAGTGCTTTCAGGCAGTGTGTTGTAAAATTCTGTGTATTGTTTTTAAGAGTCAGCCAGGATCTCTCTTTTATGAATTGTACTTTCTGTCTTTAATAAGACCGAGGCTGCAGACCTTGAAATTTCTATCTAGTGCTCTGGTTGGGACAATTATGACTCTTAAATAAGAAAGCCATTTTGAGACAACTCTGGTTAAATTTTCAAACCAGTTTTAATTAATTAGTTTACTTTTTTGATTATTTGATTTAGCTTACTTTTTTGAAAGCATTATAAATGTCTTACACGTTGGCAAAATCTCATGATGAACACCTGAAGACTCTTTTTAGTCAGTGTAACTGTGAAAACAGCATAGGGTTCTCCTCATCAAACTTAAGCTGCCTCTGAGCACCCTGTGGAATGCCGTCACTGAAAGGAAGGCAGCGGGGTCCTCCTGCAGCATATTTGATGTGGTTCCAGCTTCAACTTTGCCAATGAGAAAGCAGCCCTTGGTGATGAAGGGAGGCTTTGAGGAATACAACCTAATCAAACACATAGACGGGGTCTGGTTCCTACCATGCTCACAGTCCTCTGAAAGGCAGATAAAATGATGTCAGGGAGGCCTAAAAGCTCCTGTGATGTACTCAGGCTGATGGTCTGTGGGCTTCAGCAAGTATGAGGCTTGCTCTTTAGATTCCCTGCGCATCCATACAGCATTTCTACTTACAGTGGCCTCCATACAGCACTTCCCCAGCTGTGTAAGACTTGCATGGGAGCTTCTCATTAAACATCGAGACAAACTAGTCAGTGTGTTAGGTAACTTTTGAAAAGTGGATTTTACTTTTTAACATTGAAATATAGCATAGGAAAATGTTCTAATTAGTACTGGGTTACATTCAGAATTCACTTCTATAAAATAGTGTTTATATTTAAATTTAAACAACCTGGGTCTTGCTTTGAAATGCAACCGCAGTCATAGACCTGAATTCTTAAAGATATGTTTATATGAAGTTTTTAGAGATATATTTGTTTGTCAGTATGTAGAGAATTATGTTAACCTAGCTCCCAACAGGGAAAAGAACAGTATGTGTTAGAATGCTGTGATAAGAGGTAGAAGGCATGGGTGTGTCCCAAGCACTAGGATCTACTAGCTTTACTGAGAGTGGCGGCCATCAGCTCCCAGCACTTACTCAGTAGCTTTCAGTTAAATAGTTTAAGAGCTGATCATTTCAGAGAAAGACCATACAAGGTACCAAGTGGGGAAAAATGAGGTACAGTTTACAAAACTCTCTGAAATCTCTCTGTAATCTGTGACCCACTAACACCATGCGTGGGCTTCAGTTCTGTGCCTCTATTTATGTTTTTCCAACACATAATGTTCAGGGTTTAACACAAAGTAAGAATTGTTTCCATAAGAAGCTGTAGACTGGCTCAACTTTCCAATTGTTATACTTTAAGCTCAGTTGTACATTAACATTTAAACATTTAATATTATTTATGTCCCATTTTTGACTAGAGATCATTTGAATTAGAACTTATTTCTGAAAGCCAGGCGTTTATAAACCATCAGTTCTCATTCACCCTCTCAATTGTTCACACAGTGTCGAGGATATTTGCAATTTAACCTAGCTAATTGTAAATGCAATGTTAGAGTTGTTTATTTTTTGATAGCTCCACAGAAATATTATAAAGAAATCAAAGGAATGCTCTGTAATATAGACATCTAAGTGCTGGAGAGTAGAATATGCACATTTCTTGGCTTCATAACAGATGAAAATAAAGAGAATAACTGATTTATTAACCTCTGTTATATTTTTGCCTAAAGCAGTAGGGAAATAATACATGTTGAAACACAATAATGACATTTTAAAAACACTAAAGAGACTATGCTGGATACCCTAGCCCTTACCATATGCTGGCTGTGATACTTTGCATAAAAATGGCCCCCATATGCTCACATGTTTGAATGCTTGGTAATTAGGGATGGCACTACTTGAGAGGGACTAGTGTCTTCCTCTTCCTGGGGAAGATGCCTACTTATCTGGATGTAGACCTCTCAGCTTCTTCCTCAGCACCATGTCTGCCTGTGTGCTGCCATGCTTCCTGCCATGATAAAGGACTAAACTTCTGAACCTGTAAGCCAGCCCCAATTGAGTGCTTCCTTCCTAAGCGGTCCCTTGCTCATGGCCCCTTTTCACAGCAATAGAACAGTGACTAAGACAAAAGCCCTTGCTCAATAATGAACGCCCTCAATTTTTAATTCATATTTGAATCAACTGCTCAATTCTTTACCATTAAATATCAGTGCACCTTACCATTCCAGGGTTTTGTGAAGTAAAAAAATCAAGAAGTGTTAAAGAATGTTTTCATTCCCCCGTAAACTGTGAGTCTGAAGCAGAGCAGTTTGCTAACACATGTTCTGTCCTCACTTCATCAGCAAGTGATGTAAAGGAGGTAATGAAATGCACGGACAAGACTGCCAGTGGCTCACTCAGTTGGTTTGTATTTGGAACTTTTAAAATTCAGTTGGATGTGCTCGTGACAGCTGGGTTACGGCTCAGTAGCAGTATTTGCGCAGCCAGTATGAAGCATAGTCCCCAGTACCGCAAAGATTGAATGAACTGCTCATGTGATTTATATTTTGTATGTAACAAGTTAAAGGAAACCAATCTCCTGAATATACATTTGAAAATAAATTTCATCATTAAAATATTTCAAAAAATACAACAGACCAAGATTAACCCTAGCCAAAGCCTTGTAAATTGTGATGATCTTATGTATGCTTAGAACAGCCAATCAGAACAGAAGCTGTGCAGAGTCACACTGCGTTTTATTCTTTCACTATCAAATATATTTTATATCCTTATCCATCATCCAAAACAAAACCAAAATATCCATGACAGAGTCATACCTAGAAAAAACATTGTTGTATGTCAGCTTTCATAACTTGTTACTTCCATGACCTGCATTCAACTCTTTGCTAATGTCTAACTCCTTTAAATCAGTTATTTTATGCTTTCCCGTGCTTAACTCAAAATCTGTTTTTAGATCTGTGATTAGTTGGACAGTAGGTACAGTAATCATGTAAATACATTCAGTGGTATTTACATAGTGTATGATCTCCATTCAAAGCAACAGTCAGTCGGTATCAGACACTTTCAGAGCACCAAATTCTGGAACTCATCATATGAATTTTATAATAGTTATTGTACCTACTGTTCTCATTTTACAAATATAAAAACCACTTAGAAACACTGACATAATCCATGTGACAGAACCACTGCGGCTTCTATACTTTTGTGGAATTATATTATCAAAGCCATTATTTTTTTTTCTTTCCTAGATGCTTTTAACACTTAAAATGTGCTATTCCAAAATTTCCATATCCTTAATCCATAACGGGAATAAGCATGCCAAATTTGGCATCTCATGTTGAATTCAACATTTAGTAGGTAGATTGTATATATGATTTAATCTTATGTATTTATGAACTCAGTTAACAGAGGCAGAAACATATAGAGAGGTAATCTTAGTGTTACATTTTTTCTATAAGTTGGTCTTCTTATGATTTTAGGTATCTCAGTTCCCTTTTTGTGTGTGATATAGTTTAGTCTTGATCACTCCTTCAGACACATGAGATTAAACACTAATTTTCACATAAAGAAGATGGGGCAGAGGGACTAAGTTGTTTTCACTTCTGTATGGTTTTACTCTGGGTCATACTTAAAAGAGTGGTGATCTGTTAAAACAGATCTCTACCATTCATGCTTCATGGTACTTGGGGCTTTAAAGATGTGTGTAACCTCGGTCCTTTACCGTGGCTCAGAAAAGCTGCCTAAATGAACGGGCATGTGTAGTATAACACACTTAAAAGTGAAACCATTTTATGAGATCAATTATCTATCTTAGGCGACTGCAAATCATTTTCATTTCATTAAACCTTAAAGTGATTCTTCATCTAAATTAGCAATAGACAAATGGTGCATTGTGTTGAATTACGTGAATGAATTCAGAAAGCTGTGCTGGTAAGCCAACAGTGCCCTAAGGATTTACATTGCTACTTTCTTGTAAAGTGTTGGGTGGTCTTTATTTCCTATGAAATTTTCATAGTGCATGACTCGTTCACATCAGATTTATGATAAATATTTTGAATTAGAAAGTAGTGGTGATTTTTTAAAGATAGAAACATGCCATATTAGAGTTTTGAATTATGTTTTGTGATTACCTAATTCATTATTGTAATATATGTTTAGGCTTTTGTTATTTTTATTTGATCCATGTAAAATATCTCACAAGATTTTGTCAAGACCTTCATTCATCTTTAGAATTAGCAGCAACAGATTCAGATATTTGACCTGAAGACAAGGTCCGAATCCCATTTCTCTGTAAAGTACATTGAGGGACTTTCCTAGGAAACATTTCTTCATTTTCAGTAAACACTTTTATTCCTCAAAATCTGTAGTTTTTAAACGAAGGTAAAGAATTCTTGGCTTAAATGATCAATGCAAATGAGGGAAAATTCCACAAGGCCCCACCCCTAGGAAAGGAGCATTAAAAGCAGCCACTAGTTGCTAATGAAGGGAGAATCAATTTTCTTTAGGAACAAGTCCCTCATGGGCTTTCCAAGTCTACATGACCAAGAGTGATTAGGCTCAGTAGACATACGTTTGACTGTGTGTGTGTGTGTGTGTGTGTGTGTGTGTGTCTGTATATGTGTATGTATATGTACTATGTGTTAAACAATGATTATAGAAGAATTAGTCATGAAGTCAAGAGGAGTTGCAGAAGAGAGGGAATTGCAGAAATGATATAAATACAGTATACTCACATATCAAATACTTTAAAAAACATTAAAAATCAATGGACTAAATGAAATGAATCTGAATTCTATTTTCACTTTGAGCTTGTATATTTATTACTATGTACTTTTTAGTTACTCTGTCATTCTGTCACTTTATAGTAGATGAGTGATAGTCCCCAAAGCCTAACTATATGGTTCATTTAAAAATTCACTTAAAAAAATCTGTGCATGGTGGCCCATACCTCAAATCTTACCACTTTGGAGGTAGAAGCAGAATGATCTCTGTGAGTTTGAGCCCAGCGTAGTCTATATAGTGCCAGCCATAGCTGCATAGTGAAACCCTGTCTCAAAAACAAACAAATGAACAACAGTGCACAAAAAGGGCTGGAGAGATGGCTTAGTGGTTAAGAGTAGTTGATGTTCCTTAAAAGGACTGACGTTTAGTTCCCAGCACTCACCTGATGACTTACAGCAACCCAATTTACAGTAACTCCAGTAACTTACAATTTCCACGGGGTCTGATGTCCTGACCTTAGTAGGCAACAAGAACATACATATGGTGCACAGACATCTATGTATATGCACATACATAGCATTCAAACACATACAATAGATGAATCTTTTTAAAAAACACACATAAAATGCCAGTCTAGGCTTGTCTAAAACTGCTGTTCTAGGATGTTTACATTTCTATATATGTGTCTGAAGCATATATGAGACACAATTTCTGATAAACATATATTTACCAAAATATAATAAATTTATACATCAATATTAATTTAAAACATTAATGATTATCTTATCACAGAGATTATATATATATATATACATATACATATACATATATATATATATATATACATATATTTTAGTTAAATCATCCTGTGTATTTTTTGGCAGTCCAGAGTTCACATTGTATAATAGAAGAGGGGAAAAAAAAACAAAGATACTGTCAGACCTTCCAAACGTGTAGACAGACACAAAAGAGGAAAAGAAGGTGTGGTGGTTTGAGTAAGTTTGACCCCCCCATAGACTCATTTATTTCAATTTACTTGCTCCATGGGAAGTGACACTATTAGGAGGTATGACCTGCTTGGAATAGGTGTGCCCTTGTTGGAGGAAGTATGTCAGTGAACAGGTAGGCTTTGAAGACTCCTGGTGCTCAAGCTCTGCCCAGTAAGGAAGGGAGTCCTCTCCTGCTGCCTTCTGATCAAATGTAGGACTCTCAGCTCCTTTTCCAGCACCATGTCTGCCTTCATTCTGCCATCCCGATAATGGACTGAAACTCAGAAACTGTAAGCCAACCCCAATTAAATAGTTTCCTTTATAAGAGTTGCCTTAGTCATAGTATCTCTTCACAGCAATAAAACCCTAATGAAGACAAAGTCAAAATGTGTTTGTTCATAGAAAATAAAGTTTTAGTGAGAAAAATCCTTATATATCTAGAGAAAACTCATAGAAATAGTGATTCTGTTTAGCTAGATTCCAGAAGACAAGGCCAATGTTTATGATTCATTTATATTCAACATTCTACAATTTAAAAAATATCCCAAACTACTTGGAGATAAAACAAAAATTAGTTAAGACCTTGGATCTGAGAAAGTAACAATTAAGTAAAGACAGACATGTTCTGTGTTCATGGATCAGATGAGCTTATATTGTCAAGATGCCTTTTCAAATTCCAGAACAAATCCCAGTGGGCTCTGGTTTTCCTGGGAAAACTGGGAGGCTGATTATAAAGTTTACATGCAAATGCAGAGGAAGGACAGCAGAGGTCAAGAACTTACTTTCAATGTGTATTCTATAACAGCCATGGAAGTGTTGTATTGGTAGAATTACAAACACAGCATGGAACAGACTGCAAAGTCCAGAGATCACTCCACAAATGTAGAACCAATTAATCTACAACAGTGTAGTCAAGTAGTTCAATATTTGTCAAGAAGCCTTTTTAACAAATAGTGTTGAAATTACTTGCTTTTGGAAATAAAGAAACCAGCCTTATGACACATTATACCTGAAAATTAAATTTAACTTTAAGAAACAATTTAAAATTTAAGAAAAAATAGGAAAATTTTAATTATATTTAACTTTAAGAAATAATCTGAAATTTAAGAAAAAAAATAGGAAAAAATTAATCATAAAGTGGCAAAAAAATCTTAAGAATTAAATTGATTGAAAGACATAATTTGTTTTTGATGTCATTCATTAGTTTATTTATTGAAAACTACTCAGTATTCTATCAGCAGTTGTGTGTTTATTATTGTGTTGTCAAATATTTACTGGGAAGCTTTGACAACTTCATCATATTGTAAGTCTGAATTCATTTCTTCTCCGTGGTTTTGTAGATGGTCACCTGTTGAAATAGACACCGATGGCTGTTCAAAAACATCATAGACATTATTTGAAAAGCTGAGATGGGAAAGCATAAACTGAGATGTGATAATAGTATACATTTTAGTGTATTCATATCTTTAGGATACACAAACAATAACATGTACCAGGACATATTGAGTCATGTCAACTCAATCATAGAAATGAAGAACTCACACTTAGAAATGGACAAATTTTTTGAAAAAATTATTTCATGAAAGAAGAGATTCGAGTGGTAATCTGGGAAAGGCTGGATCCCTGTCATGAAAGCAGTGACATGAGCAGACACCCACCAGAGTGGCTGACCCTGCAGAAGGTGTCTGCAGTGGGTGTGGTGAGGATTGCAGCAAATATGGTTCCTGTGCACTATGAGCTGACTGTGAAATGGTACCCAGTTCTTCCTAAGACAACTTGGCAACTGTTTGAGAAGCGGCACATCGTTTACCTTCTGAATCAGCTACATTATTAGTAGCTTGTTAAAGGAGAATGAAAGCATGTCTATAAAGGACCACATACAAAAACTTATAATAACTTGATGCTTAGTATCCAAAATCTATCTTATTTTTAGGATTATTAATAGAAGAATATGTCTGCCAAGTGTATATCATTCACAGTAAAACATTCATTATACACTGCAGTTGCTTACATCTAAGCTAAGTCTTCCTTGAAACTATGTGAAAGCATTTGGAAGAGGCAACTAACTAAGAACAAAAACTTTGATGTTCAGTGTCCGTATCCAGAAAATGGTCATCTGTGTTATTTAAGATTGACTAAAACAACATCCTATAATCAAGGGATATTTATCAATTAAGTGTAGGAAGACTAAGTGTAACATTTCAAATAATGATACTCATATTTAGAAACCATATATATTAGACATATTATTTGCATTTTTAGAAAAATGGAAACATATGCTAATATGAAAGTAATGTTAAATAAACCACATTCTACTTACAAGGGCTGATCGTAGATGACATGGCTTACAGAAAGTTAATGTTTTTCCAGTTTCTTTTTTAACTCAGTCTCTTATAAAATTAATATCAATTCTTGAATCACACTCTTTTTAATGTACCCACTGAACACACACACACACAGAGAGAGAGAGAGAGAGAGAGAGAGAGAGAGAGCGCAAAACTCTTCTATTTCTCCTGCTTTGTAACATATCAAAAATCAGTGTTCCTCCATTAGCCACTCAACGTAGGGTCTACTGCAAAACGTTTTTCAGTCAGTGATTTTTTTTGTTTGTTTGTTTTTTGTTTTTGTTTTATAGTATTATAGGACTTTGTTCTAGAAATATTTTAGGTCATCGGGTACAGGAAACAATGTTCTGGCTTCCTTGTCTTAAGTCATAAATTGTGTGAAGTATTTCGGACTAGATTACATCTGTCATGACTTTTCTGAGGGTGTTATTCTTCATGGACAATCCTTATTGTCGCCCCTCTTCTACTTTGTTAGCTGTGTGTGTAAATTCTCTTCCCTCAGTGAATAATCTTATTATCCCTTAGCTGTACCAAGTTCATGTGTATCTCTTAGTCTAAGTAGCCTGCTGCAAGCTTGAGTGTGACCACGTTCATCAGCTGTTGTGACTGTACTATGTTAGTTTCTGTTAACCTTCTCACAGATTCGTTATTGGACGAGAAAAACCAGGACAAGTGAGTGAGGTTGCCCAGTTGATCAGCCAGACCCTGGAACAAGAGCGGCGGCAGCGGGAGCTTCTGGAGCGTCACTATGCCCAGTATGATGCTGACGATGATGAGGTAAGGTCCACTGCTTTTTCTCTTCCTGCACTTCTCACATGCTGCTCCCATGTCACCAGCTCTTTGCCATTCCCTAGGGAAGGTGTTGTCTACAACAAGCTGGAATTCAACCTTGTAGAAAAAAGTGTCACTTGGACCTGAGATTCTCATCATGAATTTGTTCGATTCCTGGTGTTTATGAACACTGCGGAAGCACATCAGTCTTAACTTTTAACACACTATTGAAAAGAAATTCCTAGAAACAAGCATTTAAAGAACCCATATAAATAATGGCTGTATTGTTGGATTAGATGGTTTTTCTTTCTGCTTTATATTTTTTTTAATTATTTCCAAATGTTCTAAGTAGTATGTAATACATTTTTGGGGGGAAAATCAGTAAAACATTTAAATGAAAACATACACACATACACAAACAGACAGAAAAGCAGTGAAGATGTCTGAGGCTTTCCAGAGGTTTCCCCCCTCACCCCAGGAAGAGACCGTGTTTTGGATGTTCTCACAGTGATCTGTACTAACATAGTGCAGAGCAAAGCGTTTCCACCAGTGCGTGTCCCATGGCACAGGTACACACTGGCGGGAGCTTACATCCAGAGCTCTGTAGAAGATCAAGCGAGTGAGTCAACACTAACCCCCAAGGGAATCTGGCTCTCTGGAACCCTTCTGGGCTGTAATGAGACACAGATACTGGGTTATGTCTAGCGTATGTGCCAATTGCACGCTGATACCCTGGGACAGCCAAGTGCACACTGATATGGTGGGACAGCACACTTTATTGCAAACACATTCAAAACGTGCATACATTTTATATGGGCATGTCAAAAGAATCATCAATGATCTAATTACACTATTTCATACTTCATAAACATGTAAGTACTCAGATAAAATAAATATGCTTTATGTCAGCTGGCATAAGCACAGTAAGATTTTATACCTTCAACCTCTGCTCATCTGAATGTATTATTTATGTAGGCTCTATTTTTGCTTTCATGTAGGACACAGAAAGAGATCAATAAGGGGACGTTCAGGTCTTTCCAGTGTGTGTTGAATTTAGCATGTTTTAAGCCAAATATGTATTAAGTTTTCATGTGTTTGTGTTGTAATGAGATTGACTCTCCATTGCAGGTGGCATATGGATTAACATTTTGTTTTGTTCTGTTTTTGTTTGTTTCTTGAGACAGGTTCTCCCTCTATGCAAGTGAGCCCGGGTTGCCTTTGAACTCATAGCAACCCTTTGCCTTTGGCCTCCCTGCTTCTGTGATTACAAGCGTGGCCACCACACTTGGCACCAGTTACCTTTAGATCAAAGAGTAGTATCTTAGAATGATTGTCTGTGGAGGAAATAGTCTCTTAACAATTGTTTCCTCCATTTCAGTTTGCACTCGTGGAGTACATTTGGCAAGAATTTTCTTATTGTACTGTAATACTAAACCTAAAAATATAGTATCTAAAATTTTGAAACTAAACACAAGATCTCAAAGCCTTGGCTTGATTTTTACTTCCCAGCTCTAGTGCTGTATGACTTACTAGAGGCACCAGGACTGCAAGCCTTCTGTAGGATTATAGAGCATTTTCTAAGGTGTAGATGTTTGCCTCTCTACTGATAGAAAGGTTTTATATCTGATGGTCTGGGGACTATGGAGATATCAAGTAGTGAGGGAAAAAAAAGGCCCACCTTATCCCCTCTGTCCTTGGTGTAAATAAAATACAGATGTTAGGCTCCATCTCAGAACCCCTTCTAGTGCCTAGTGTTTTACACTTAGATAAGTCATCCAGTCCAGAGCTAGGTGTGGGAGCACACCAATAAAGACAGCCCTGGGAAAACACAGATAGGATGCCCAAGGATCCTGAGTTCAAGGTCAGCTTGATGTGATGTTAGCTTTGTTCTGTTTCCCTGTGTTTGGTTAAAGAGAGGTTTACAAGTAAGAAAGTTGACACTAAGAGAATCCAATCATTTACCTCCTCAAGTAGAAATTTTATATTTCATAATCATGTTTCTTCCAGGTGCTTTTAGGATTTGACTAATCACACTTAGTTCCAAAAAGGTTCAACTGAAGCTTCTAGAGTCTCTCTGTGTGGCTGTCTCTGTCTCTCTCTGTCTCTGTCTCTTTCTCTCTCTCATCATGTGTTTGCGTGTGTGTGTGTGTGTGTGTCAGAGGTACGGAAGGAGAGAAGAGGAAAAAAGGGAGGGGTACCTTATTTTCCTCTAATTTCATAGCTTGAGTGAATGAATGAGTCTGCTGAACATTCGTACTTAGGGACATGATAACACATGAAGTTTCTTCTTGTCTTGTGGGTTTTATTTATGTGTTTGATAAAAGCAAACAAGAGTTCATTGCCAGTTGAGCAGATATTTTTAGGGGGAAAATGATTGTGCAGAAACTAGAATCATACACTTGTCTAGGAGTCAACCTCACTGAACCTTTAAAGCATTGGAGATATATATTTTTCCCCTGCAAATTTAGTAACCAAGACTTTTTTCTAGCTGTTCAGCTAGTGGTTAGCAAATTTTGGCTTGGTGCTCTCTCCCTGTCCCCAAAGCCTAAGGGCCACAGCACAGTGCTCTGTGCTGTGTTTGAATGGAGCACACAGGACACTCCTCATGGTTCTGTCTCTATTCAGAACACAGAATAACTGGGCAACAAAAGATGGTAAGAGGATTCTTGTTTTGAGTGATGGCATTTCTTGTAGTTCTTCAGGTCTGTGAGCCTTTGTTTTGTGTTTCTTATAATAGGGGCATTGAATACTTGGACATTAGCTTTACTTTAGGCAGCAATGCATAAGTATCATCTTCAGAGAGTCTAAAGGGAAGATTAATTGATACAGAAATGTTTTACAAAAAGGATCAAGTTGAATGTTCTGTTCCTTATATGGGTTGTAACAGTTGAAGTCTGAAGTCTTCTGTGTTACTGCAAGTAGCAGTGACTTCCTTGAAGTCACTTTTTTGTCTTTGTGCTTATCCTCCAGCCTTCTCCCTTCTTAGGTATCCTCAGCCCTGGCCACTGAAGGCACAGGCAAAGCAGCCATTAATTCTCTGTTCACAGGAGAGATGAAAGCTGTACAAACAATGAGACTCACTCCACGGTTACAACTTCCAGGGTTGTCACTTGATCCAGAGTTTTAATTAACGCTACCAAATATTAAGTTGGAGGATTGGAGTGTTATCTCTATTTTCTGTTTACCCTCTTTCTCTGTTAATGAAAAGTAAAATGACCAAGATCTGAAGGAAATGAAATGGACCAATATTGGATATCCAATGGATAGATGGGCCTTGAATAATTGATTTAATTTCCTATATAATTGGGCAGTTTGTAGATTTTCGTATCTTTGTTAGGACAGGCCCTGAACATGTACAATCGGTTGCTTGACTTTCCACTTCCCTTGGAACTCATGGAATCATCTTGCTATTTCAAATTTAGAATCATTTCATTTGCTAATATCTCCTGTGACCTTCCCTCGACACAGCCAGGAAACCCCTTGATTACATACAGAGCAACCAAGTGCAGCTAGCTCCTTCCAGCCAAGCACCGAGACGAGCATTGCCCACAGAACAGTGCAGCGCTTCTGGTTTTGATCAAATTATCCAGGGTTCATTTTAACTTGGAGCACATCACGTTGACAGGTTGCTTGAATTGGCTGTACAGGAAACATCTGGATGTGAGAAATGTTTCCTGCAGTTGTTAAAGGACACTAGCCCTTTGTGAAGGGAGAGATTGTCGCCTGTTACCTATGCTTATGTTCATCTGCCGTAATGCTTTAGGAAATTATAAGTTATGTGCTAATAGAATTTGAAATGTATAGATCATCCTCAAACTATTTAAATTTCTGCTGCTTCTGCTTTTCTCCAAATATTTAAACTAGAAGAGCTTCCAATAAGCAAACAGCCAGGTCTGTTTGAATTTGCATTCCTGTTTCTGTGCACTCTCTGCTACCACTCAAAATTTTCAAAAGCATAAGTAAAGTGGCGCTGCCTGGAGGCTGGAGGATAGGGGGTATTGATTCCCCAAAGAGCAGGAGATGGAGAGCCAAAGGCTCAAAGGTTCACATCCATGCACATCTGCAATGAGGGATAGCATTTCTGGGTTTAAGAGAAAAAATGTGTTCATTGGGTTTGTCTTGTCTTGTCTTGTCTTGTCTTGTCTTGTCTCTTCTTTTCTTTCCTTCCTTATTTGTTTCTTTCTTCAATAATGTGAAATGTATCCATGGAGGGAGGATTCAGTAAAACTCTCAGTCAACACCATACAATGAAGCTCTGGGTGTATAGTAAATTTTTCAAGTAAAATTTAACAACATATAATCTCCTATTATAATCTGTAACTGTCAATGTTCAGCTGGTGTGGAGAGGTGATATAGTTCTGTTATGTATTTTTTTTTTTCAGTGGTTTGTATTTTTGGCTATCTTTCTACCTAAGACCATTATAAAGCTCGAAGGCTGTATGGTCAGGCTAGAAACAGTATTAACTGCAACTGCATCTGTTTGGTTTAGAGAATAGATATGGTCATTCTGAAGTTAAAACAGAGTCAATTTATAAGTACTTTCATGTTATATGATTATTTTAACTTCCTTAATGATCCTTTGATAATGGAGGATTTATTACATTGCAAAGCCTTTGATCACAAGTGACATTTCAACCTCTCTTTAGGCAACAGATTATAACATATTAATCATCACTTCAGATGACTCCCTTAAGATACAGCTTAATTCTTTTATTATTTGTTTTTGTTACTAAAAATTCATATCATAATCATATTATGACACTTTGTCCGGTAGAATCTTTCAATATATTGTATGCAATTTAAAGCAGCTACCCAAGGGAATATTTGTTTTTATTGCTTCTGTTAACATGTAACAATTGGAAGGAAAGGTGTAATGAAAACTGTGATTGCATAAGTATTAAAAGATGTTTACAAAAATATCTTTTTTGTGTGGAAAATATTACAGGGCTAACACTAAGTTTGCCTTAGGCCGTTTGCTGTTCCTGGTTGGAAACAGCTTGGCCTGTGTGAGCAAGAGCTGGCAATATTTGTGGCTAGCTTTTTTATTACTGTGAGTATAGCAACGCAAAGAGACATAAGCCTGGGTCTGTGATCTGGGAAACTGGGCGCAGAGGCACAGCAGTCTCTTCTTTGTACTGGACAGTGTGTGGTGCAGCCAGCACTTGAACCTCTGTGTTTTTCTCTCCTGCTGTCGTGGGGTTGGGAGGAAGCCCTTTTTAATTGTTTCTGTCAACATTTTAGAACACTGTGGCTGAATTGCAAGGAATGTCTGGCAACTGCAATAACAATAACAACCGTTTCCTTAAGGTTTGTTTTTTGGCAAAAAATTCTGCTTATCTCTGCCCTCTTGCTCGGTGTGTGAAATTAAATATTCTACACGTCTTATTAACTTCCTATTCCCTGAAAAGCATTTCTGGAGCTGAGTGTTTTGTATACTGAATAATAATCTGAAAATCATTGTTTGAAAACTATAACATGCATTTTATACACAGGTCTGTAAGTTGGATTCACTTCCTAGTATTTAACCACAGGCATACTTAACCTCTAACTCTAAATGTTCTGTCATTCAAATGAAAGAGAAAACCTTCAAAAAGAAATTCAGCATTAGGACTGGGTAATATTTACAAAGCATAGTATACATAACAATTGATTTTTTTGCTTAAATATGATTGTTTTTTAAGAAAATAATTTTCTGATGCTTTGGTCTTAAATTTTCATTATGTGTGTGGATGTACACAGAGAGTAAAGAGTCCAAAATAGACACTTTACTTTAAGTAGTCATAACCCTAGTGGAGCTTACATGAATCATGTGTGGTTAAGGGGGTCAATGTGTTGATGATATGCAAGGAGCCTGCCTGACAAGACAGCTAACTCCTAATCGTGGTCCAGAGGCTGCATTTTTGTAGGATCTTTAAATGTCTTATAGTTTTGTTTTTAAAACTCAAATATTTACTCATCTCCATCATTGAAACGTAGAATTATGAGGTTCTTTAAGACATACTCTGAAGACTGTATTCATTCCAGAACATCATCCTATACCTCACTCTGAGTTTCAGGAATATTCTTTGTGTGTGATAGCACCGATCACAGGTATGGAGAAGTCAGAGCCACCTATTAATAGAGTCAGGACAGGAGGCCTTGCCTCAGCGTGCTCATCTTTTTGTACCTCATTTTATTTATGTAGTTTGTAAAAAATATAATGGAATTGTTTGATTTATATTCTTTCCATTCTTTTCTTTCTGGCCGCCATAGTATAATATCACTCATTTCTGAACTAGATCCAAAAACAACAGAAAGCCCTACTTTGTCCAATCCTCTTAGGCTGTTACGTTTCTCTGAAAGGATAGACTGTCTGCCAAGCAGGCTGTTTGAGTGAAACAGTTTATCACACTGAAAACCACAGAGCACGAAGTGCTAAAGAGGCAGCATGCAGACAATATAAGTGATGTTTTGCAACTTTGGAAATATTTTATTTTTTTTCAATTGAATACAATTTTTCCCAGCAAGCCAGCTTGCCTCTCAGTGAGCAGCCTGTGTACTGTGGTCAGTTTATCCTCTTGTTATTGAATTGTTCATTTTCTTGGTATCTAGGTCTTTTTTAGTTCTTTGTATAATCTAGACATTAATCCTCTGTCAGATAAATAGCAAACAGATTTTTTTTTGTCCCACTCTGTACATGCCTCTTCATCAGTTAATAGTTTTCTTTGTGGTACAGAATGCTATTTAGTCCTTAACAGACCCATGTCCTGGTATACATGTCTTCCTCTTTCTTCTAGCACTTTCAGATTGAACTTTTAGATCTTTGATTGATTTGCTATTGATTTTTTCCTTCAGGTTGAGAGACAAGGGTAAAGAAAACATCCCTCTTCCACAAATGCCCAATCTTCCCTGCACCATTTGTTGAAGATTCTGTCTTTTCCCAGCATATATTTTTAGCATTGTTGTCAAAAGCCAAGTGGCTATAGGTCCACACAGAGACAGGAAGAAAAGTGAAAGCTTCCCTGTGTGCAGACAGCAGGATTCTATGGAGCACGTATCTAGGTCTTCTGTGCTATCCCATTGATTGTGTCTGGTTTTGTGCTCACACCATGATGGATTTTTTTCATCCTTGAGGCTCTATAGAATAATTTAAAATCAGGAATGATGATGCCTCTGGTAGGTTTTTATTGTTCAGAATTGTTTGGCTATCTAGGATCCTTTGTGCTTCCATATACATTTTTTTTTCCAATTTCTGTGAGGAATTGCATTGGAATTTTGATGGCAGTGATTTTGAATCCATAGATTGCTTTTGGTGGGATGGCCATTTTACAGTATTAATCCTATCGATTCATGAACACAGGAGTTCATTCTGTCTTCTAGGTTCCTCAATTTCTTCAGTATTTTTCAGTTTTATCCCAGGCTACTGTTTTTTCTTTTTTTCTTTCATTCTTTTTGAGGATGCTGTGAATGAGGCTGTTTCCTTAATTCCTTTCCAGTATGTTTGTTTTGGGTGTATAGCAAATTAACTACTGATTTTGGTATGTTAACTTTGTAACCTGCCGCTTTTGGCTCTAGGGACTTCCTGGTGGAATGGCTCTTCCGCCATGTGTAGAATCACATTGTCTGCAAACAGGAATGCTTTGACTTCTTCTACTCTCATTTCTTGTCTACGTGCTCTATCTGGGCACTGGATTAAATGAGAGCTATGAAAGCGAACAGCCTTGTCCTGCTCTGCTGTCAGTGAGAACAGTCCAGGCGTCTTGTCTCCATTTGTCTTGAAGGTGGCTCTGCTGTGCTTCACAGCCTTTATTATGTGACACATCTTCCCTCCATCTCTAGCCTTGTGTGAGCTAGCTGAGGAGCTGCTGGCAGTGACTAGACTGTTTCTGGGGAAGGAAGGGTCCTTTTTTTTTTTTCAGAACTGTGTTCCCTGAAGTTTGGAGGGAACATCTAGATACTGGTTCTGGAGAAGATGTAGGGGTACATATAAGGTATGAACTTGAAAAATACATTTAACATAAATTATTATTATATTTTGTTTTTTTCAAGAGTGTTTTCTCTCTGTAGCCCTGGCTCTCCTGGAACTCACTCTGTAAACCTGTCTAGCCCTAAACTCAGATCCACCTGCTTCTGCCTCCCAAGTGCTGGGATTAAAGGCGTGCACCATAACCACCTGGACATACAGCTTTCCTTTTTTTTTTTAATGGAAAAAAGGGAGAGTAGAGTTGTTTGTAGTTTAAAATGTGATGGGGAAAGAGAACTACATAGAATGCAGGAAGGGAGTCAGTATCATACGCAGCAAGACTGGAGAGGGGATACGGGAGAGAGGTTGCAAGCCCAGGCATATTCACCTTGGTTCCTGTGCCTTAGTACTTCTGCAAGCTTTTGCCCTCTGCCACAGGTTAACATGACTTCTTGCTTTAAATATGCTTGTAGTTGAAACACCATCCTCAAAATAACCCAAATAATGTCAAGATCTGTACTGTATGAATGGCCTTCTTGTCCTTTGAAATCTGTTAATTTATAAATATCCTTCATTTATAGAAATAAATTTTTGTGAGCAATAAAGAATGAATGGTCATCTGAGCAAGGGCTCGTGTGCAGAGCTCTGTATGGCAGCTGTGTGGCTGCCTGAGTAACTGCTCCAGTCCTTTGAAACTGATATGCATGTTCCCACACTGAGTTCTCATGTTCCTAATTCTGAAGGGATTTAAAGGGCCATTTTATACATATAAGGTTAACATAAAAAATGGATGAGATCAAAAATATATAATTTAATAATTTTATTATAGCACCATTTTAGAATCACCTTTAATGAGGAACAGCTTGAATATTATAAAAATATACCAATTTAGTGTATTTCAGCTCACAGTTTGATAAGAAAGCGGTATTACCAGATGACATCTCAGGACATTTCTGTTTCCCCTGATGGTTCCTTTGCAACTCCTCTCCACTGGAAGTACCATTCAGCCTGCTTGTTCACACTGTAGATTAATTTGGGCAGTTCTAGTTATCATCTGAATAATAAATTCAGATGAAATAAATAATAATACATCCAAAATACTTGCTTATAATTGGTTCATTTTACCATTACATTTATCTTTAATGCACAGTTAGTCTGATTGGTAGTGGTTTCAGTTATTGTAGACAAATGTTATCCATACTCAAAATTAAATGGTTAATTGGACAACTTCAAAATACAGCTGAAATGCCATGAGCTACTGTTCTTTTGGATGGAAATAAATCTACCACCACATGGAGACCCCTGGTACCATAGCTTATTGCTACATAGCAAGGGAAAAAACATTTTCTGTGAGAAATTATCATCATGGCAGCTTAAACATGTGATGAGTTTCAGAATAAATACAAGCACATAATTTTTTGGGTATGTTCACTTCTATCAAAGTCTAAAGGTTAGTGTTTCGAGAAAGAGAATTTACAGTTCCAAAATACGGAACTCAGGGAAGCAAAACACCCCGTGTAACCAAGAGTATCAGGGAAAGCAGAGAGAGGAGGGAAGGCACAGGGTGAGGGACATATAAGGAAATAGGGAGAAAGGAGAAAGGAAAGAAAGATGCCGCAGGCCATTTCCAAGGATACAGAATCCAACTGATGCTCAGTCTACAGACATGAGACTGACAGTCACCACAATGTCGACGTCAGAAGTACAGTAAAACCTTGAGATTGTGTAATATATGGGCATATTAGTTGCAAACTCGATCACAAAACCTAATGGAGAGAAATAAAGCCTAAAAGCAGATTAAAATTATGTGAAAGACACTTAGGTAGAATGTCATCAAATTGTGTCTGAGGACATATATCAAATGTTGCACATCCCAATTGGGTGTAATCAGGAATGCTCTGTAGTTTAACATTTTAAAATTGGCCAGTTTTTAATTCTTGACGGTGTGAGAAAGCAAGAAGAGAAATAAATTGAAAAAGAAAAATAAAATTATTATAGTTCCCAGATAATGATACTATTTAGAAAACTTGAAATGTACCTTATCCAAATAATACAAGGTTTTAGCGAGTTTTCTGAATACATATTATTAAAATATAGCATGTATTTGAATGTCTACAAATAGGGAGGAAATTGTAAGTTTTAAAATATCGTATCAGTAGAGATAAAAAAAATAGAGTATAGAAGACCCCCAAAGGGGCAGTTGTTTATTAAAACATGACAAACCAAGTATGTGTAAGGCAAAGAAATTTTATCCATAAATTGAAGATTCAGTAGCTGCATTGATTCACTATTCTCCTAGTTGATTTACACATTCAGTCCAGTTCTTGTGAAAATCCAAAGCAATTTTCAACGACTTTGGTAAACAGTTGTTAAAATATACATGAAAGAACAGTGCAATAAGACAACCCTTTCAAATGATTGCTAGTAAAACTCCTTATTAGATTGCTGAAGTTTTGAAAGCAGAGCAGATGAGTAGCCAGAATAGAAAGGAGCCTAGATGCAGCTGTTGGGATAGATGCTCTATAGTAGCTGGAAAATGACTGAAACCATGAAAAAGGACGCAAACATCAGCACACGGACAGAAAAGAGTAAGCCAGCTTCCATCGTGGTCCATCCGTCTGTCCATTGGAGGTGCGTCAGCTGACCAAATATGAACTGTCAGACTAAGCTGCGGGAGACAAGAGCGAGAGACATGCTGGAGAAGGATACCAACCTGACTTTGGTTTTAAAAGAAAAAGTTCTGTGAAGGAAAGGAATGAGAAAAGGACAGCATTATCAGACTACCTCTAAGAAAGTCAGAACATAAGCCAGAAGCTAAAAGAAAGTACCGGACCTGGGAAACTGAGTCAGTCACGAAAGACCACCTGGGGGTCCCTGGCATGAACAGGTGTACCACAAAATTAGCCTTGGTGGCAGAGAATAGCCAACTGTATTGCAGACTGTCAGGAAGCAGAATGGGAAAACCAAAGTCAACACCATCTGAGACCTATGGAATTGAGTATTGTGAGTCCAAGGAAGATGTAAAGTTAGGCAACTCTTAATCTCTGTGCACAGGAAAATACACTGGCACAGCAGCTTTCGAAAAGCAATTTGTTACTGTCAGCCAAAATATATCCAAAAATTCTATCTCTTGTTAAACATCTTAATAAAATAAGAACATCATGCACATAATCCATAACCCATATAATATAGTCTTCTAGCAGGAAAAATGGAACACATCCGACATCTCAATTAACATGGACATGGATAAATATCCTTTGGTGCACTCACAAATCAGCAGTATGTGAGCACTGAATCAGCTGCACACTACTAGTGGATTCTGAACTTGCCGATTGGGCACAAATTAGCACAGCAAAATACAGTATAAGCCCACTGTTATAAAGCCCTTCCAAAAGAAGGACATGCTATTAAAACAAACATGTAGTTAAAATTAAAAGCAAACAGTGGCAAGAATGATAATATTCTGACAAAATTCTGCACTGAGGTTTTCAGTGACTGAAAAGTGGTCCTCAGGAAGGCTCCCAGTGCACTGTGGTGTCTGGTCCTCTTGAATGAAATGTCATCTCAGTAGATGGTCTTATGTCACTGTTCAGTGTGCTGTGTGTTCATTTTATTTCACATATTGTCAACTTGGTACTTTAGAAATGAAATCACCATAGGTAATATCTTATCTTTCAAAATTATGTGGCTCTAAAAGAGCCATTCTTAGTGTTTGAGGACTTAGAAAGAAAGCTGAAAACTGTGTTTCATTTTTTACATTATGAAAACCTTGTGGTATGCTGCCATTATTATTTTATGTTTATTATTATTATTATGCTTATGTTTGTGTTTATGTTAAATACAAGTCTCACTCTGTAGCCTAGGCTTACCTGGAACCGAGTATGAAAACCAGGATAGCCCTGAACTAAGAAAGTCTCCCTGCTAGACCTTGCAAGTGATGAGATTATAGGTATGAACTGTCATGCCCAGTAGTCATAGTAGTTCCTGAAATATGCAAATATGCTTGACCAGCCACAGATCCACTAACTCAGGATGTATATTATCTGTGGGCTTTATGGGAAGGTGCTGGCTGCTGTCAGATCCTGGGACATACCACTTAAAGCGTCCAGGAACTTGGAGGTAAAGACGTTTACATTTTTGCCTAGCAGGCACTTGGCAAGAAGGAGTTACTTCCAGAAAGTCCATGAGACTTCTGTGAGGACAGGAATGGAATTCCCTCTAGGAGAGCAGAGGAATGAGGTTCTTTTCATTATTAGTATGCCTATACATTATGTATGTAAATTACATTGATGGCACTGGGGACTCATACTTGGTGCTGGTGTGATCCTTTTATACTTGATAGTCTCTTATATGTTTCTTATTTGTATAAATCAGCTTTAACACAAACTATAACCAAACACATATTTTCTGAGGTTTGATTCATTGTGTGTCACAGAATTATTAAAGCAAGAGTAACATGTGCCCCTCTTGTAACCAGCTGTCCAGTTCTACAGATTAAAAATTTAAGACAGCACAAATACCTCAGCTCTTCCCACAGCTACACTGGCATCAAAATAAGCACCTCATTGTTTCCTGGTCAAGGAAAGTGAAACCCATGAAAGTCTGCCAGTTTGAAATTGCAGAGTGACATTTGAACTATGGAGGTCTGCTTTGGCTGTTGACTACTTACTGCAAGATGTCAGTGAAAAGCAGAGATCATGGGTTGCCTCTTGGTCTTGGAGATATTTATCAGAAATGTAAAGGCATTCATCTAGTTGCCAATAGGAGACATTTATTAAAATTAACTAGGATCATGGATCCTATATTTTTGTCTCTAAACATGCTTGCTATTTTGCTGTGCAAACTGTATAAACACAGTAGAATTTACATTGTTTTCAAGGCAACCTGTGAAAAGTCTAATGGTCATAATATAAGACAGTTTTTGCAGTGAGGACTTTGAGGGTGCAAGTGTAAATTTTTGGGCTTCTTCTCTAACTTGTTTCCATGTATGTTGATTTGGTTTTCTTTTATAGAAGAAATTGTGGTGATAAAAGTGGTGTTGAAGAGGTAAAGTCTGTTTCCTGTAGACCAGAGGTGTAGGTTGTAGGCAGTGATCATTGAAGTCCATATAAAGGAGGTGGAGAAGGGTTGTATGGGCTTTCTGTGATTGCCTGAGTTTCTATGAGTTTTCCCATTAAGGTGAACAATGTTGTTTTGATCCTGTTAAAAACAACTGAATTTCTCAAAACAATTTTTTCACTTTAAGTCTAATCATCAGGAAGTGATTCTTTCAGCTCTCTCACATTAGTGTGGCATTTTTGTGGCTGCCCTTTGTATTTTCTCTTCAGTCGTTTGCCAGGGAATGTTCAAGAAAGAATCTTTCTCTCCAGAGCAAGGACAGCCATGTTCACATCAGTCATTGAAACCTCGTATCCTGCTTGTCCCTACCTGTACAAGAATCATGCAGTCTTCGTGTTGTTGCCTTTACTTTGGGAAGTAAAGACCTGAGCAGCCAGCAGTAAAGTGATTGTTGTTTTAATCGTGTGGACACACATCCTGGCTTGGAGGAAGGCTCTGACCCCTGTGTGAGGCTGTGTGAGTGTGAGAAGTATTGCAGTCTTTGTGGTTGACTGCTAGGGAATCTTAAGACTTGTGTTCACAAGGCGGATGATAAGTCAGGCATATAATGATCAGTAAGGAAAAGGAGCATCACTGGGTTGCCTATTGACTCGGTTTCTACCAACGTCCCTGAGGTCTGCCATGTGACTTTAGATTTGTCTCTAGAATGGGATCTTTATATGGATCTCTTAGCTGTTTGAAAGGAATGTCAGCCCTTAATAGGAGATTTAATAGGGAGATTTCTCTAGGACAGACAAACTTCCATGGAATTCCCAAGATGGGTCTTTGCTTGAGTTTCCAGTGATGAAGGTAACTCAGCAGTGGCGTAGCAGGTACCTGGGTGTGGATCTGTTACAGTTCCTATTGGATGAAAGAATTAGGGCTTTTGAAAGTATATTCAGTAGTCTGTGCAACCACAATCAAAACAAAATGTGCCTTGTAAATTGCATGCAGTTGCTTTCTGCCTCTGTAACTCTGATAGCTCCTCTCCGCCGTCTTGGCCTTAGCTCTTTTTACATGACTACTGGTGAGGTTGACTGCCCTTCTATATGAACCCCTGGATTTGCTAGGGAATGTTGAGGAGGTATTGAACCTTCCTCCTTCTGTGGATACTGGCTCAAAAGTCACCATCTTACCTGGTCCCATGGTGGGAAGTATCACTTCAAAGGAGATCTTTTTATAAGTTTTGTTTAGTGAAAGATGTTAGGTCATCTCTCCAAAATGCTGCTACCCTTGTATACTTGGGAGAATTCCTGGGGGATTAGGTTCACTGATGGGTTTATGTGCACTCTGTGGGCAGTTATTCGCACAGTGCAATAGCTTAACTTGATGTGATCACTGGTGCCTCCTTGGTCCTGGAAGGCTCCCACATCAGCCTCTCCACAGACGGCTGGGCATGCTGTGGACAGTGAGGATGCAGCCTCGTGACTGTGTGTGTGTCAAAGCCACATGGATCCATGCACTTGTACACCCTCAGCTACTTGAGTTATTGATTTACGATAAATGGAAACATCAGTGCACTGGGTTTCTAACGTAAATCCTGAAGGTTTGCCAGGTTTTATCTCAGAGCCTATGATGTGTAGATACTACAGGTTGGGCTATTGTGTGACTTAGAATTCTGTTCACGGTGGTCTTTTCCAGTGTTGTTAGACTTCCAGGATTCCCTTATTGTTGTTCTTGGTCACTTGGATCAGAGTACCCACGGGTGTGTCCTATCACGGGATAATCTACCAGACACCATGTCTCTATAGGGACACAAGGAGGAAGACGGCAGGGAATCAGCTTCTCCGTTGAGCTCTTTTCACAGAGCCCTGTGAGCAAAGGTGTGGTTAGACTTTGTTTCAAATCAGCTTTTCAGAAATATCATACAGCCTTAAAGGGAATGCAGTTTGTGCCTCTTTTAGGGCAGTTCACAGGCTTGCTTATCTTACATTGTTTAAAATTAGAGTTTTGAAAGGCCAAAACCCTAATATTCTTCCTTTATTTGAAATTTGTATTCTCCTAGCCGTTCCCTGAATTTGAACTTGGTTTTTCAACCATCTCTTAATTGTAGCCTTAATTTTTAAATGTTCAAAGCCATCAGCTTCTGTTTCATTCCTGTTTAATAGTACTTTTGTTATATTTTCTAATTTATTATAAGTAGAGAAAACAGTGAGGCAGCCCCTTAGACTCAGCTTGGAATCCTCTTTCTGAGATGGCCCTGTTTATTAGACATTCCCTATGTCATTAAGAAGCTGATGCTGCTTCTGGACATTCTGTCGTGTTAACAGCCCTGCCTTCCAGGGTCCCTCTAGCAGTCTGTTCAGGGCAGTTTACACTAATCCATTCTTCATAATCTCTCCAGCCTTTGCCCACTGCCCACTTCCAAAGCCATATCCCTATTATTTTCTCTGCTTTGTTATGGCAGCCTTCCTTCCTGTGAAAGTCCCCTTCCTCCTAAAACATCACCAACCACCAAAACATAGCAACTTAAAATAGGAAGTGTTTCTTCAGTACATTGTGAGCCAGTTCATCTGGATCTTTCTAAGCCCACATCTGTCCCAAGGCCGTAAGTAAGGTGTTAGCCAGAACTGTGGTCATCTAAGTGCTCAGCTGGGAGAGGGTCTGCATCCAAACTTACTCGCAGCTGTCGACAGGATGCAGAAGAGCCATTTCCATGCTCCCTCATGTGACTGTTGGCAGACCCCTGTTTCCTGCTGGCTGTTGGCCAGACATCTCAGTACCTTGTAATATGGCCTCTTCCTGCTCACAATATGGATTCCTGCTTCCCAATGGTGAAGACTCAGAGAAAGAGCAAGAGCACAAAAGAGGTACAAGTCACAGTTCCTGTAACGAAGTTAGTTACTCCCCTGTATTTAGCTTCAGCTGAATTGCTAGATCCAGTCCACACTGGAGAGGAGCAATCCCAGTAGAGCACAGAAGCAGAGTCACTGGGGTCACTTTGCCAGTAAGACAGCATGGCCGGAAACAGTGGCCTTGCTTTTGAGTATGCCTTCTATCTCAGGTAGGTATAAACTAAAAAACAAAAACAAAAACATTAAAATCCAATGCTAGTTAATGAACTAGCAAAATTTTTACAGAGTATTGAAGAAAGGAAACACGAATTTGAGTAGTTGGAAGAGATTTTATTTAAAGATCTTAGTTAAAATTGCTATAATAATAACTTATCAGAAGCATGGTAGGTGAATGAACTGAGCTTTTGAAGGTTGGGAACCCAGAGCTCTATGAGTAATCTAGGTATTTATTTTAAACATTTCTCTATTCAAGGGCTGGATAGTTGGCTCCTCAGTTAAGAACTCTTCCTGCTTTTGTAGAGGATCTGGGTTCAGTTCTCAGGATGACGTTGGGTATACCAAGAGAGAACCTTATGCCTTAGCCTCTAAGGATACAACAGTCATGTGTATACACCCCTACACAAACACACACTCACACACAATTTCAAATAGTAAAAATAGATCTTTTAAAAAATATTTTTTTCCTTGGAGATGAGGTAGTGGAAATGATGTGAAAATCAACAAGCATTTTCAGAACTAAAGTTTTAGACGCCATGAACAAGTAAACGCATCCACATATCTGCATGTTCTCAAGCAGGCGTCTCACAGACATCATGCACAGGTTCTCTGACACTTGCCATGTGACACACTGCACCAGCTTGTATCTCTGCCAGTAAAGAGACTATTATCATATGTGGTCCCTTAACTTTGAACTTGCAGAACTGTGAGCTGAAACAACCCTCTCTCTAAAGTTAAAACAAGGTCACAAACCACAGTGAAACATGATATATTTTACATGACTTAGTAAAGGGTAGAGTGATGAATATGCCTCATAGGCCAGGCAGGCATCACACTTGAGATTTGAAAAACAAAACAAAACAAAAACAAAAAAACAGCCAGGCAGTGGTGGCACACGCCTTTAATCCCAGCACTTGGGAGGCAGAGGTGGATTTCTGAGTTTGAGGCCAGCCTGCTCTATAGAGTGAGTTCCAGGAGAGCCAGGGCTATACAGACAAATCCTGTCTCGGGGAAAAAAACAAAAACAAAAAAAAAAAAACAAAAACAAAACAAACAAAAAAAAAAAACCTCACACTGGAGATTTGTGTAATTAGCTCCTTGAATCTCTTAATATCCAATGACATTAAAATCTTTAAAGTTTTCTCTTAGAGAGTAGACCATGCTTTTCTGGAGATCTGCCTCTCTGTAGTCCAAAAGACATGTTTTTGTTACACTACTCTGTGGTTGTCCTGTCCAAACAAGAGGGTGAAGAGAGTTGTAGTGAGACGGTCTCCTAGTCGGTGTGTTCTTGCCTCTGGTAGAGCCCTCTGAGTGTGTCACTGTTGTGGCTTCTTACAACAGTCTCAGGAGAAAGTGCTTCGCCGCAGCTCTACAAAGAATGTTGAGAGTCTGAAGTGGTTCAGCATTTCAAAACTAGGCCACACAGAAGTCACTGGCCCAACTTGGAAAAAGAGATGTTCTTTGTGGAGAAAATGCTTTTTGCTAGAATCCTCGTGGATGAAGAATGTGCTTAACTGTACTTCACACTGAAAAGTCGAGTGGAGCATCAGTTCCTCATCTGAGGTCTTGCTCTGTAGACAAAGTTCTCCTCTATTTTCTCTCAGAACTGAGTCTGAGAATATTTGTAACTGGATTCAAATCCAGTAAACAAATTCCCACACACTGAATAATTAAGGTTATTTTTATGATTAGCACCATTTAGTGTCCAAGAATTCACCAGAGTAAACATTGCTATAGCAAAATGACTGCAAATGGTTGAATCTAACAAGAGAAAATCCCCAGTAGGGCCATTTAGGCCTCAGCTGCAGCTGTGCTTAACTGTATTTCATACTGGAAAGCTGAGATTAACAGGAAAATCAGGCTCTCCCATGGTGTGCAGATGTGGCTGCAACTGTCTTAATTTATTCAGCAAACATTTGTTCAGGGCCTCCTGCATGCCAAACCATGCACTGGCCACTGGGATTCGAGGGATAAATTGTACCTGGCACAGTCGAGGACTTCCTTTTGATGGGAAGGGCAGATGTGACTGAGTGTTCTGAGAACTTGAGGTGTGTACTGGGCCAAAGGACAAGGAGCAACAGCCTCACTTCAGCAGCCTCGACAGTCTGCTGTGCGTGGATGTGCAGCATAGACCATGGTGATGGGTGTGTGGAGAAGCTGTGAGACACACTGAGGCACAGGACTTTTCTTGCGTTTGGTATAATTTGCTCCACCCTTGCAACATGAGAAAAGGAGCCGGTTTAGAAAAGGCATAGCTTACATCAAAATACTGATAAAATGTATGCTTGGAGACTTAAGGAATCAGTTACAAGACAACAGTTTAGTGAATGTTTGGTTACCAGATAGAGGCTTGGTGAGACTTCAAGCCATGCCACCACTGCAGTGTTGGCACCAATAACAGCAATGACACAGATGAGCTCTTTTGACTATCTGTCATGTGTCTTTCTGTCAAACGCTTTCCATACACTATGTCATTTAGCAGTGACATCTTGTCTTGGTAAGGAACTGTTTTTGTTTGTTGGTTTCATTTGCTTTTCAGTTGACAGATAAAGCAATCAGAACTTTGATCTGCAGGGTTACTTCAGATCTCAGAGGCAGCATTTGAACTCAGATCTGTGACCACACAACTAGGATTCCTTCGCTGGTCCCCACTTTGCCAATGTCCTATATTTGAAAGCTTATGTTCCTTCTGTAAAATGTAGGCTAATGCTTACAGGTCCTGTGTGTGCTACAGGCTCCAGTATGTCTGCAAGCCCATTTTCCTAGCAACCAGAAGTTGAGTTTATCAAAAGATGCTGCCTGACAGGGTCATTTAATAAAATGTTTCTGTTCTAGTGCATGCATGCCTTAAGGAAGTGTGAGAAGCAGAGGGACTGGGATGGTTTGGAGGATTGGGGAGATTTGAGGTCAGCAAGGGTAGTGTGAGAAGAACATCACAGAGCTCTAGAGGAATCGGGCACCTTTCTTCCCTTGCAGAAAATGCAATTTTCATTCTTTTTAAGAACTCTGAAATAATTTTTAGTGATTATATGTCTGGTGTTGTTTTTGTAAGACAAAAGCATGAAACACCAGTCAGCAGGTCCTAAAGCCCAGAAGAAGATTTGCCACCATACTGAACATGTCTAAGACTTAAGGGAAAATCAAATGATACAGATGGACTTTCAGGATCCCTCTCTTATAATCCCCTAAGCCCCGCTTTTTCTGCTTCCTTGTCCTTCCAGGTAGGCCTCCTCCTCCCTCTTATCTTTCTCCCTTGCTTGCTCAAGATGAGCATACTTTGAGGAAAACAGTGACAGGAACTTTAGATCCCACACACATGTGCATGACTTCAAAATGAATGAAGTTATAATCAAAGCTGATTACCTCAGCTCTGATAGTCTCAATGCAGCAGGATCAAAAAAAATCTTTACACTTGAGGAAATGGTAAAGAAGTATGTTCTTGATTTTTTTTCCTCCCCTATAGAGTTTGTTCCTGTAGATTGGCAATGGTGTAGCATAAGACTGTGGGTTTAGGGGATCTGCTATGTAATAGTGTCAACAACTTCACTAATGACCCTTGGGTGAACTCGCTGAGTCTATTTCTCCAAATTAAGATGGTATATCAGACCCGGTCATCTGGTTGCCAAATGTATATTGCTGGGCAGACGTTAGATTTCTAAGGTGGTATCCTTTACTCCCCAGCCTTTTAACAGAACCATCAAAAAGAAAAAGGTATTAATGAACAGTGTAAACAGAACCTAGAAAGGGATGCGCAGTGTTTGTCAGTCTTTATCCCAGGAACCATCCTTGCCACATCTGAAACAGATTACACAGTGAGAGGAAGAAAGCCAAGAATCCAGCTGTTTTACGGATTTTAAATTTGACCAGCTGGAAAAGAGCTGGTTACTAGGGAACTAGGTAGTGGCACAGGTTTCCGTGGAGCTTTTTGTTGGGAGGGGGGATTGTATCATTTTCTCCATCTTCCTCTACAAGTAGCAGATTTGACCTAACTTGGGGTTTACGACTTTAGGGCTAATCATTTGTTCCATATCATTTATTTTACTTACAGGGTAACCATAAAAATAACTAAGATTCTCAATAAAGACAAAGGAGTCAGAAGAATGCCTTAGTCTTCCTCTACTAATTGTGACGTCAGTCCAGATGTTTATGGTGTTCAGTAGTAGATGCATCCTTTACTCAAAGCTTCTGACTGTAGAAATTTCAAATGATCCGTGAGAGGGAGTGATTGCACAGAGTTTTGTATGACCCACACTCTTCACGGCTTATAATTAATAAGATTTAAGGAAGTAAAGGGGACTCAAGACAGTGAAAGACCCACTTTGTTTGTCTTCAGGATGCTTATAAGGCTGAGTGGAAAGAGAAAACCCTAGCAAATGGAAAGATGGGAGGAGTAATAATTTCAGCAGAGTTGGCAGTAATTTGGATTTATGGAAGAGAGGAAGCTGGGGAAATAAAAATAAAAGAATCTAGAATTCTTACTAACATATATTTGCAGAGATAACTAGGATATCTAGCTACCTATATGCAAATCTAGTATCATGGACAAGGCCAGAACCATCCTGAGAAGTAAAAACCCCTTACAGTTTTGATTCTGATAAGCATGATAGGATTTCTTCACTGGTCCCCACTTTGAAGCCATTCCAGGCAAACATCCTGTGGGCCAGTGCTCACCTCTGAAGGAATGCTACCTATGGTCAACAAGCTACATTGTTCAGCTGCATTCCCGTGATGGAGTGAAGATACTGCAATGGTACTTAAAGCTGACCCAAGCATGTCCTTTCATGTGACCTTGTAGCATGGCACTGTAATCCACAAAGTCTATGCTCAAGAAACATGAAATTGAATTAATAAGAAAAGAATCTCAAAAGAAAATTCACAATAGTTTAAGCTTATGATTTTTGCATTGACCATTTATATAGCTGTCCTCAGCCTTAGATAGCTGCATGTGGCTTGGGCAGGTGGACACAGCTTAGACACGCTCAATAGACATTTGAGGCTAATGTCTAAAGAGTTCTAGATTTATCGACAGTAAAGTGCTATATATGTTCAAAACAAATGAGTCCCTAATACCAACCTCTTTCCCTTCCAGTCAAAATGTCTTTGATTTTACTTGAAAGAGAAAGGTAGGGAGAGGACCCAACTCTCTCATACCCAATTTGAAAACTTACTGTTCTACATATGGTCTCTGTGCTAATAGCTCTGAGTATGAGAGAAGAGTCTGATGGATGCTGAGAGACTCTGTAACGAGAGAAATGCTGAGGCACTAGGAAAGAAATCAGAGCACAGTATAAAGGTTAGAGGCAAAGAAATTTATGCTATTGACAAAATTGCAAATTGTTATATTTGGAAAGAAGTCTGAAGGCTATTAACTGATGGCCTTCCAGACTAGGAAGGGTCCCTTGGAAGCGAATGACTAGATTTCCTTCATGTCAAGCACAGATAAAAGGGTGAAACACATCTCCCATAGTGGCAAGGTGAGTGTAGCATACAGGAAAGAAAGAGGGGCAATCAGAAGCCAGACCTGTTTAATCCAAGGAATCCATCGCCCCTTTGTTGATGAAGGCATGCTTGAAGGTATTGTGAATTCCTATCTTCACTTTATATGTTGAAGAGCTACAACCTGAAGGAGCAGGGATGAATAAAATGAATTTTGTCTTTTTAACCCACAGAATCAGTGATTTATCCTCAAGTTCCATAAGGTAAAGATGTCAGGCGATTATTTTGAATTATAGCCTCATAGCCTGGTGCTGCCACGAGGAGTTACTTCCCAATAATGTTGAGGAAGTCAGTGACAAAGGCACAATTCATTTCAGAGGTCATGAACTCACATACCTACAGTCTCCTGCTCGCCTTAACAGCAGAACAACAGCAGGTTCTGAGCTGGAGAGTAACTGATGGGCCACTGCAGCAAACATGCTCTCATGATGTGCTCAGACCTTGGGCTGTCTGAGAAAAAGCTGTCGAAATCTTAAATGATTTTTTTTTCAGACTAACAAAATAGATTTATCACAGCTCTCTGCAGGTATAACACAGCACTTGGGTAGTTAGAAGCCCCGGGTTTGTCCTATAGCTTACCAGTTCATTGCCTCTGTAATTAACAAAACACAACTGATTGAACTCTGGAGTTGACAAGAGTCAATTTGCTAAGTTTTTGAAGGCTTCATTAAGGCTTTGCTGGCTCTATGAAGTGTTGACCTCTAATTCCTTCCTCCTTGCTCCTGATAGTAGACTGCTTATTTATACAGGAAGTGGGCATTTAAAGACATCACTTATCTTTTAGGCCATTGAAGTGAGACAGAGGTAAAGATGTCTGCCACTGGGCCTGATGACCTGAGTTCGATCCCTGGAACCCACATGGTAGAAGGAGAGAACGGACTCCCACAAATTGCTCTCTGACCTCTGCATATGTGCTATGGCATTGTGTATGCCTACACATGTGTACCCACACATAAATAAATGTAACACAGAAGGCATTTATTCCCTTTAGCAGCATGATCTTACTTAGTGAAACTATCAAATACTCAGAGTGAGGCACAGGCTTTCTGCTGCTCTTGCTCACTTTTCAAATGCACTTGTCTGTGTGCTCTACACTTGGTAATTTGGATCTTTGTACTAACATTTGTTTATAACGTTGAGTGCATGAGGCTTGCTTGATTTAATCATTAACACTGTCATCATTTGGTGACATGCTTTCCTCTTATAAAAATCGTTTTACTAACATCTCCATGTAGGATAAGGACGGTTGCATTTCTGCATTCCCCTTCCTTTCAGACTGGAGAATATGCCACTGATGAAGAAGAGGATGAGGTCGGGCCCATTCTTCCTGGTGGTGACATGGCCATTGAAGTCTTTGAGCTCCCTGAGAACGAGGACATGTTTTCCCCATCTGACTTGGACACAAGCAAGCTCAGTCACAAGTTCAAAGAGGTGAGCACTGGCCCACACGATGTTTGCCTGGAACGACTCCTTTTGTTGTTACATATGTAAATTTTGTTTGTAGATTGAATGAAGAATCGTCTCTTTTCTGAGTAAGACACTGGATCTTAAATTTGAGAGTAAAGTTTAGCAGATTGCATTCATAACCAACTTCAATGTTTGTCACCTATCAAGGTGGCAGTTTTTAACTTCAGGCATCACTTCAAGATACGTTCAAGTTCCTTATATGATTTGTTTGTGTATGTATGTTTGTTACCTTTACAGATGCTCTGGCACCAGGTCATGACTTCTTTCCTCTAGGGAAGTTATTTTTCTAAAAAAGTTCTTTTTCTTTCTTTTCTTAAAGTAGACAGATCTCTAGTAAGAATGAAATGCCCAAAGTGCTCCATAGAACAGTTTAATGAGCAGACTTTGAACTGTTCATAGAACCACAAAGGAGTGGTGACCTGTCTGGGGAATGCTGATAGCAGGAAGCCATCCTCCTCCTCTGGCCTAAAGAAGCCATTCAGTACCTACAGCTTTGCAAGATGCAGCTCTGGTAGAAATTGCATCCAGGGCACAGTGGTGGATACCTTGTCCCTCCCATGCCTTCTCCCTCCTGCTGAGTCCCCAGGTATGCCAGGGAAGGAGGCCAGGTTCCGCTAGTTTGGGAACTGAAGAGATCAGTCTCCTGAAATAGAGAGCTATCCAAAAGAGTCCTGGATAGCCCCTTTGGTTTGTGCATAGAGAACCAAATAGACTTTTCCCTCCAAGTCTTGTGTTACAAGATTCTCTTAATTACTTTAAGTGAAAATTCCATTTTTTTCTTTTACCTTATCCATTCTTACTTTGGGCCTACTCTATTTTTTCTACTAAATTCTGTGGTCATGATTCTTTGACAGACTGTGCTGTCTATCTTTGGACAGTTCTTGTCAGCTAGTTAGCAGTTAAGTACTCACTAAATACTTGGCATCAGGCATGTCCTGAGAATTTGTTGCATAGTGCACCTAACTTGATTTCCTCACAGAAATGACATCCTGCTGAGTATTTTTCTTGAGGGTTGGTCTCCCTCTGAGCAGAGGGCTTTGTCACTTTCCACAGACATTAGCACTGATGACCAATGGGGTAAAGAAGCACTGTGTAAACTTTTTAAATCTTTTTAAAACAAGTTATGTGCATGTCCAGCATGTTCCTTGGTCATAATCACCCCATCCCATCCACGCTGCCATTACCCTCAGATAGCACCCAGTTCTGTGTATCTACCCTGCTTTCCATGTCCTTTCCTGTAGGGCCCAAAGAACCTGCAGAGTCCAATTGGTAGCTAGCCACAGCAGCTGTGGATACATGAGTGTGATGGCCCTGTCCTATCCAGGTGACAGCATTTTACAGCATTCCCCTGGCTCTTACTTCTTCCTGCCCCTTCTTCCTCTGCATGCCCTGAGCCCTGCTTGTTAGGTGCGTAAGGTACCCCATGTAGGGATTCCCACTCACTAATTTTCTTTTACTTCTACTGGTGACCAACCTAGGACATTGAGTGCTGGTCACGTGCTCTCCCACTGCCGTTTATCTCTAGCACTGTGTTTCTCATTTCCAAACTTGCTTTACTCTCAGCTTGTTGCAGGGCACTTGAGTCATTTTGCTAGTTACCTCTGAAGTTATTTTTATTGTAATCAAATTAATAAGCTGATATATGGGGAAACAGTATCTTCTCATACTACCAATCTCTTAATCCAAGTTTATAAGTATATCTGCTTAAAGTGTTTCCTCTGACCTCTCAGAAGGCGCATATACCTTTGTTTGTTGCATAAATGCCAAGCTATAAGAATGAGAGACAAGACTAAAATCACTAAAAGTTCTTACAAAGATTAATTTAGACTCAGAAGGAGTTAGGGAATCTTCCCCACTTTTCTTAAAACATGGCATGACTGTGGCTTAATGATTTCTGAACATAGGAGTTTCTGTTTCTGAAATTCTGTCTTTATAGAGTAATAGAGTGTACATTTTTTGGAGAAAACATTTTATTCATTTGGAATTTCTTGTTAATTTTTATTCTTTGATAATTTCGTATGCACGTGTAATGCATTCTGGTTAGTTCTCCCACCTTATTTCTTACAAATATCTTTCCTATATTCACTAATTGTGTTTTGTTTTGTGTCCCAAGGGATTTAGCTAGGGCTCTGTGTGACTCTAATTGAGAACTAACCATGGAGCCTTGCTATGCTCACCAATGTGTCTATAGCTGTATATTCTGGCTTCCCCTCATAGAATCTGTTAGGGGTCAGTAGGCCAGCAGTAACTAGCAGGGCTGGGAGCCCTTCTCCCTTCGTAGATGACTGTGCTGACTGTCGATCTCTGAAAGGCATCTGTGGACAGTTACTGACTACCTTCTAGTCATCCCGATAGTTCTGTCACTTCTGGTTTTCTATATTTTATGACTGTTGTTAGCTACACTTACTGATTGCTACAGTAAC
Source organism: Mastomys coucha (assembly GCF_008632895.1). Taxonomy (NCBI): domain Eukaryota; kingdom Metazoa; phylum Chordata; class Mammalia; order Rodentia; family Muridae; genus Mastomys; species Mastomys coucha. The sequence continues at coordinate 1,685,530 of NW_022196903.1, forward strand.
TTGATTCTTGTAATGTCATTCTTCTCTCACATGATATACTTTGCCATAGTTCTATTTTGGTTAATAGTAAAACTTAACACGGCGTTTCGTTTGCCTTGCATTTCTTTCATGGCATCTGAATTTCTGTTTACTTTTATCCATTTCCTGAATTTTATTCAAATCTTTTTCCTTTCAGTAGTCTATCCCTGAATATTATTTTTTAATAAATTATTATGGGAGTTTTTGCCAGTTAATTAGTGAACATAGTCCATTTATGTTTACATTTATCACTATTAGAATCTTTGTCCTCTTGGCTTATGTGTTTCATTTTTCCATATTTTCTTTTTTTTTTATTTCTTTGTCATCAGAAATATTAAAATTTCATCTGGTGCCTAGAAGTTAATGTTTTCTTTTCTCAGTAGTTTGACACAGTTTTGTTTTCCAATATACATATACATATACGTATACATATACAGATACATAGAAGCCAGATCAGTATATATGCTTTAACCGTTAGTAAAATGATGGCTGTAGCATATCACCTGTGTCTCAGGAATCACGGGCTCCATGAATGCTGGCACAGTGGCTGCCACAGTGTGGTTACTTCCGGCTCCCCTGCACCCTCCCCTTGCTGTGAGCAGGCTGTTGCAGTGGTAATTTATTCCCTCCATCCTGTCAGCGCCAACGGTTCCTGTCACATGGACCAACAGTTAAATAGCAGTCAGGAGGTCATAGCTTCAGGGTGTGGAGCAGGCTAGCCTGACTTACCACCAGGTGTGCACCTAGAAGTGTTATGTGGGAAAGGTGAGGCTCCACTAAATTACTATCTCCTTCCTGGTTGCTGGCATTCTCTGCCACGGGTCTTCACCCTTGCAACACCAGAACCCCTCCATGTATTCTGTTTTTTAAAAAATTCTTTCACAAACTTTTTTTAATTTTTTATTTCTTTGATTAATGGACAGTAGCCTGAAGCACATCCGTGACCTTCTCTCTTAGGCAGATCCAAATTGCTTTCAAAGAGGAAAGTCACGGCTTTTGTTAGTTTGCTATGTTGGACCCAAACAAAAGTTTTCCCTTACCTGTCTTAGCCATTTCCGCCTTTACTTATTTATTAATCCTGTCATCTATTTTCCTGGGCGTGTTTACTGGTTCATGTGGCAGCTTCTTATAACTCAGGCTTAATTTATTGTCACACTTCATTGTTGTAATAGGCTGCAGTAAAGCTGAATCTCTTGGGTGCTGTGTCTTTCACCCGGCCCCACTTCATTAGGAATCTTACTGCCTTCACTTTGGAAACAATCTGGAATATCCACTTGCCCTGTTTTATTTTTATTTTCATTTTAGTAACTGAGGCAATGATTTTGAATCTGTAACTTTTTTATTAGTCTACCATTTTATTACATTGTGGTCAGATACTAAATTTTGAACTGATTTATTTGAAAGTGATGTTTTAATTGTAGTTAATGGATATTTGTGATTAACTTGATATGTTTAAAGTGTTCTGAATCTTTATTAATTTTCCTTGAATCTATTAAGTAGAAAATTTATACCTCCATATTATTATTTGTCTACTTCGATGGTATGTTGAAAGCACATGAAATATATCATGACTTCCTTTTGCTTTTAGGTTATAATTTAATCTTAATATTTGACAGCCACTTTTGTTGTAGTATTAAGTGTGTACCTATATCTAACAAAGCCAAATGAAACTTTTTCCTTTACTACATTCTGTACCTCTTACACAGAAAATTTCGTCAATTTGAATTTGTAATATTATTGATGGTATTTATTACTATGCTTAATGCTCATGCTTTGTGTTTCTTTTATATTTGTTGGCTGTTACTCAGACTATCTTCAAGTCTTTAGAATGCATTCTCTTTACATAACTTTAAAAATTGAAAACAATACCATTTGCATTCTCTGTATGAAGATATTTGATAAACCCTTGAGTTTTAAGAAAAATGAATATTAAAATTTGTTATCATTTTAAAACATTTGAGGTAGCTTTATAATATACTTGCAAATGCTATATTCTTTTATTTTTCCTTTAAAAGCTTTATTTCCTATCCTTTTTAAAATTTTCAATTTCTTACATTGTCTTTGAGAAATTTATTAGTTGTTTATGTTAGATACAGTTTTTGTGAGATTTTCATACCAAGAGTGATGTTCTAATTATTGCGACACCATTATAATTGGCTAGGCTTGACATTTTGTTCATAATTTTTTTTTACTGATAATGTTGCATGTTTAGCTTCATTGCTTTAAGCATATATTTTTTAAAAGGTCTGACGTCAGCCTGGAGTCAGGTGCATCTCTTGTCTTCAGGCTGCAACTAACTTTTTACCTCAGAACCCTAGGGGTAGGCTTTCTTTCTAATGTCCCTACCCACGTCCGCCATGGAGGGGAGCCAGCACTCTGAGCTACAGCCTGGGACCCTCCTTCCAATATATGACCGACTCTGCTTTATGTCTGTGTTCCTGTATTCTCATTTTATTCCATTAGAAGCCTCTGTTTCAGTGGGGTTTGGGATGTGTGTGTGTGTTTTGTTTTATTTTGTGTTTTTGCTTAATTTTCTAATAGCTGTCATCTGAGGGTCTTAGGCTCCTGTCATCTGTTTTGTGTCATTAAACATGGCCTTTAACTGCAGGTCCCATGTGCCCTTTTCCCCTCCTCTCACTCTGTGCTCTGCTGTTGTGTGAAGTGTTCAGCTTTCTCTCCTTTCTGTTTTGCTCATTAGTCTTTACTTTCTCTTACCCAGTGTCTTCAAGAGAAACTATAAAATGATAACTGTACCCATAGACACATGGATGATAACTTTACACGTTAACACATGTATAATAACTGTACCCATGGACACATGAGTGATAACTTCACCCATGTAAACATAGATAATAACTGTACCCATGGACACATGGATGATAGCTTCACCCATGGACCCATGGATGATAACTGTACTCACAGGCACATGGATGATAATTTCACCCATGTACTCATGGATGATAACTTCACCCATGGACTCATGGATGATAACTTCACCCATGGACCCATGGATGATAACTGTACCCACGGGCACATGGATGATGACTTCACCCATGGACTCATAGATGATAACTGTACCCATGTACTCATGGATGATAACTTCACCCATGGACCCATGGATGATAGCTGTACCCACGGGCACATGGATGATGACTTCACCCATGGACTCATGGATTTATTTTGTTTTCAGTACTTTGAAGTCTCAAAGTGAGACCCACAATTTCAGCATGTGGGTAGTTTGTAACTGCAAATCCAAAGCTCCCTGTTTCATTCCAAGGACTGTAAGGAGAAAGCAAAGCATGCTGGGCATCCTGAGCAGTGCAGCTCTCTCCTGTTCACTTTGCTCTGAGTTCTACAGCTCCACATGTGAAACAGATGAGCACCATCCTGCCTTTCTTCCTGGCTCTGGCAGCTGCCTCTGAACGAATGTGAGATATCAGGGAAGTGAGAGAAACTGCCCTGAGGTCTCAGTCTCTGGCAGGAAAGTAGCAGCTGTCCACCTTTTGACTGGATGAACCAGTTCTCCAGCAGCTGAGGGCGGTGCTGGAATGTATCCTGCCATCAAATGAAGCCTGGAGCTCGCTACCTGGTCAATCCCCATCTGCTTATTTTCAGGCACTTTATTTCAAATGTCACTTTAGGTTGAGATAGACTTCTCTTTTCTGCTTTTATTTGAGCTGTGTTTGTTTTGCTTGTATATGAGTGTATGTGTGCTGTATACACATATGTATGCACAGATGCACATGCTTACAAGCCAGAGGATATCCAGTGTTCTGCTCTGTCTGTCCCTGACCCCCACCATTCCCTTGAGACATGGTCTCACACTAAACCCGAAGCTGGGCCAGCAAGCAGCACACCAAGGATCCTGTCTCATGTCCTCCTCCCCCATAGCACTGGGGCCACAGGGAGCCCTGCCAGGCCATGCTCAGTTTTTTTTTAATGTGGATGCTGGCGATCCAGATTCAGGTTCTTACATGTGAACAACAAATACTCTTACCCACTGAGACGTTGTCCCAGTCACTAAACAGGTTGAGTTCCTGTCCCTGAGTACAGTTGGGTTTGGTTTGGCTTTTTGTTTTGGGGAGTTTTAGTTTGTTTGTTTATTTGTTTTTTAGTTTCTGCCCTTTGGATTGAAAGTTGTTCTGACTTCGTGGTGGGAAGTAGCGAGTAGAGAGGCTGCATCAGAGTGGATCCTCTCTTTACAGGGGTGAGGTATCCCCACCACAGCCTTAGGAACCAGGACTGCTAGTACCAGAGAAAACAAATCTGCTTTCGTTGTTAGGGAAAGCTGAAGTCTAAAATATTGCGATATTTAAGTGTGAAAAATAATCTCGAGAATAAATAAAGCCATCTATGTGTAAGTCTCATTGACGAGTGGGAGCAGTGAGTCGTTACCTCTTAGTAGTAAACAGATACTTATTTTTAAAGGAGCTGTAATCACAGTCTGTGAGATGTAACCAACACATTGATCATGAATAGCCACATTCTGAGAATCAGTTCCAAGTGGCCTTGTTAGAGGCTTGCCCTGTACTTTGGTCGCTACCCTTGGTGGGCACCTTCCGACCAGGTTGAGATACGACTCCACCAGCTAATTCCAGCTTGTTTTGTATATTTAGTTCCCTGAAAATAAAGCTCACTTTTGTTGATAATAAATAAACAAACAAACAAACGAACCACCATCTATGAAGCTTAGAACAAAAAATGGCAAAGATTTGCCACTGCTACATTTTAATAACATCATATATCTTCAAAAACACCTCCAGCTCCTTGTGTGGGGCCCACCTCCCTGCGGACACAACAGGCCTCAGTCCAGTGCACAAACGATAGTCAAAAGTCTACACAGTGCAGAAACCATCTCTCAGAGTTCTGTGCAAATACCAGGCATTGCTGCCCTGGTGCAATGAGAGCCGATGACATTGCTCTTATCTGATTAGAAAATGTTTGGTTCTAGAATACTCTTAAAACTCTCCTGCAAAGATAATATTTTTCAGTTCAGAAATATTTTCCATGCCTGCACAGGTTAAGTAGAGTGTTGCAGCTGATGCTGGTGAGGTTTCTGCCTGCTCCTTTTTGGTAGTCATATGTAGACATTTTGATTCAGTTACAGATGTACATGCTCTATGCTCATCTTACTAAAAGTGATAAACAGAGCCCATGTACATACAGCAGTACAGCTACAGTGTGTGAAGTAAGACCTCCTGCTCACAAATGCAGAACTGTCCATTTGTCTCTGGTGAAATCCCAGGGTGGATGCTGGAATGTTCCAGTTGACAGGGAAGATGGTGGAGCTTGTTCTCATCAGCTAAGGACACAGGCCTGTGTTTGGAGAAGCACTGAGAGGAACACACTCTCAACCTTCTACTAATCATGCTGCGTTTGCCAAGTTCCCTCATTTCCCTCATTACTCGGTAAAGCACATGGTTCTTCCTTGTAAAGCAGGTGTCTCCAGCCAGTCTTGGCTACTTTGGATACAAAAGATGACAAAGACCAAGAGTCTGGCCTAGTAGTGATAGGAGAAAAAGGCTAATTAAGTCAAGCAGGAACAAGTTCTCTTTGTCCATACCTGTAATATCACCTGATGACCTTGGCCTCTGAAAGTAATAAGGACACATTTTAAAGGTGAACTCTGCCAATGTTCGTATGGCCTCAGTGACGAGATACCCAGCATCTAGTGTCATTAACTAAATACCAATTTAATAATGAATATATTCTACATTTCTTTCCTACTTTATGCTTATTTTCTGTGTATGTATGTGTATGTGTATGTTGGGGGTAGTACTCACTTATGCACCATGCACTTATGGAGGTCTGAGGTCCACAATAGTGCCTTCCTCTGGCTCTCTGCCTTATTGTTTGAAACAGGAGTTCTCACTGAATCTGAGGCTCCCAGCCTGGGCTAGGCTGACTGGCCTGTGAGCCCCAGGAGCCTCCTGTTTCTACCCTACTCAGTGCTAGGTCACATGCACAGACCACTCTTGGTCTTTTACATAGGTTCTGGAGTTCTTCATCCAGGGCCTCATGCTTGCTATGCAAGCATGTTAGGCACTGAGCCTTCTCCTTGGATCCCTGGGTTTTATTAATGAGGCCAGATGCCGATAGTGTGCCAGTTTACATTCTGTGTCAGGATTCTCAGAGCCTAGCCAGTCAGTCATGATTTCTCATTCAGGGTAGTGATCATCACATGTACCTCAGGATTTTTATAAGAACAGAATGAGAAATATTAGCAGTCAGGGAAACACTTTCAGCTAGGCAAGCTGAAACTGAAGTGCAGAAAAAGCAGAAGTTGGGAAGTCAGGCCTGAGGTGGTTCCTCCTGCACCTCGTTCTCTCCCAGGAGAAACTGCAGGATGCCTTGTGACGTCTCTGAGTCTCTCTGTCACCTGAGCACTGACATGAACAGGACCTGCTCTGCTTACTCCCTGAGCCATTTGCTGAATACAGTAATACAGGGGGCTGAAGGAAGGCATGTAGGTTCCTGCCAATGTAAAAACTTCCACATTAGCAGAACTATGGGCTGTGATTTCTACAAACTGGCCTTGCTAACTATTCGCTCGGCAATTTAAAGTCTTGTGTACTTGTGTTTTACTGTGTAAGCTGAAAAAATTCATCTTGTGTGTTTTAATACCTTTTCTATTAATAGTGATGGATATGTAAGAAGCCATTGAAATGTACATTGTACCCAGGATTAAAATAATCACCTATCTGTAATCTCAGGCCTTGTGTCAGCTGAGAGAACCTTACACTAGAACTGTCATTATCTTCTGAATGATGTCCAGATACACATGTTCCATTCCATGTCCCTGTCTCTGAAAGATTAGGTGGCATTCCTAATATTAAGCTCTTGCCAGTTGTTGTCACCTCACTGCTAAGGAGCCCCCTTCTCTTACCCATTTTGATGAGAGTAGAGCATCAGGCTAAACAGAGACCCTTGTGGGCCATTTTGGATTCCTCTTTAGATTTGTCCACAGTTCATGGTACTAACCTAAGGTGTATACCCATAAAGAAAAGATTCTTGCTTGCGATAGGTTTGACTATGGGTCAGGAAACTAACTTAGTATGTACAGCCACCAGAAAAAGATGCTTGAGATAGGTTGAACTACAGTTTAGGGTCCTGAATTAGTACGTAGCCAGTAAGGGGAATATATTTGTGCCACAAATTTCTAGACTGACCATGGTAAATATGCCTGGCTCATTATTTTCAGTAACTCCCAAATGGAGTATGTGGATGACACTGGCAGCTCTTCCTGTCCCACCCCCCCAGTTTTCATTTGGGAAACTGAGGTACAGATAAGCAACTTACAGAGGTCTCTGGTGATGTGAGTAGAGAAGTCTAGAGCCCCACAAAGAGGCTTCACTCTGCTCAGGTTCATCCCCAAGAAAATGGCATCTGGCACCCACCGGTAGCCCCGTGCCTACTGCAGAGTCGACCCCGTGGATAGAGCCAGGTGTGTTCTTATGTCAGCTGTGGCTTTGTAGATCACTTAAAACTTTTAGTTTCATTTTTCTGAGTGCCACTGTGGAGCTTGGATTGACCTTAACTGGCTATGTAGATCAGACTGGCCTTGAATTTGAAGCAGTCCCCCTGCCTCTGCTGTCTGAGTGTCGGATTTGCAGGCATCATCTAACGCTGTTGAATGAAATGGAGAAACCATATTTGGCTGCTTTGGCTCATTCTTCCTGGTCCTGGCTGAATTTATGGGTAAATAATTCTCAGTCAGCCATTGTGCTTTAAATGCTTTCCATAGATTATCTCACTGAATGTCAAAATAAGGATGCCATAAACTATGAGGATGTATGCTTTATATGGAAGGAAAGTATGGTGAGAGGCAAAGCAGTATTCCTTCTGCATAGCATATGCACATGGCAAACATGATGAATTTGAGCAGGCTAGCTTTTCAGATTATTATGTTTTATACATTAGAGTAGATATTTTTGTTAGTAGTGGATGGGAAAAAAATCATCCAGGCATATGAATTTGCTTTATTCTCTAACAATATAATACCTCTGGAGAATAAATCCTTGTGGTTGTATATACATCTCCATGTTGTATATTAAAGACTGCACAGTGTCTAAGTACTTATGACCTTTTGTAGCTTTATTGTTGACAGGCCGGTTAGCATGGCTGTTTATTGGGGGGGGGGCTGTGATCTTCACAACATCTTGCTTAGAGCCCCTCCTCAATATATGCTTATAAAGTTCATCTTTTTTTTTTTTTTTTTTAGAGACATGGCACAAGATCAGAACCTAGATACCCAAGATCTAATCCAGCTTTAGTGTTGATTTGTTGTACAGTTAGGTTGATCTTTTGCTCTGAGCCTCAGTTTCTCCACATTGGGAGCGTGAAGGCTTTGGAGCATTTTACTCAGGAGGGTTCATAGTTAGAGGGCCTTCTCAGTACTGAGCCTGGGGGTGGGGAGGAGCAGCCTTGTAGGCATCGGGAAGATCTTTATAGACCAGGGTTTCTGGTGAGTGCCAAAAGACTTCTGCCAATATTTTCACTGAGAAAGCTTGGTGTAGTTTCCTTGCCTGGCACACTCACACTTTGGGTATCATCTGAGTGAGACGGATTAAGATTATGGCAGAAAACCAAGAAACCCAGATTCGGTACAGTCTTAATTCCAAACTACTTTGGACAAAAAAAAAAGGGGGGGTGTGGAAAGGGGGAGATGATGGTCTTCGGTAACTTTGTGGCAACCCAACTAAGGATACAATATAACCAAAAGAAACAGGGTGCCACAAGCCTCACTTAGTGGCTGCGCTCAGCTGCATAGCAGAAATGTTCATGGGCTAGCTTGCAGAGTGCCTCCCTCCCCAGACCCTCCGCGCGCTAATACAGATTCATGTTTGGACCTGTAAAACCGGGAGAATTGGGAATTTCAAAAACATCCTTTCCATCAAAGCCATCCAGAGAACAAATTGTGAGCCTGTAAACTGTTCTCCTTAAATTCAAGGGCGTTTAGCCCTTAAAGAAATGAATGACGCATTGAAGACCCCTGAAAACAGTCGGGTGGTGGAGGGGAGGAGAGTAAAGCAAACGAATGGCAAAGACGACTATTGTGTTGTAAAGAAAATGCTTTGGGGGATTGGAGTCTTTATACAAGTAGATCTTTTGGAAGCCAGAAATTTGAATCTGTACCTTTCCTTTGGTTAAAAAGGAACACAAACGAAAATAAACGGGAGATTTCTGTGCCACTGCGTCCCCTCCTTCCTCTGCTGCAGAGCTGCTCTGCGGAATGTGAGAGCGACTCACAGAGCCACAGCGCCACCTTTCTGCAGGATGAGGGACTGAATCTTCACTCTGTGCCAGGCCTGTTGACTGGCTGGTTCAAGCCATTCTGTGGGCGAGCCTCAGCAAGGAAACAGCTCCTGGACACTCAGATCATAAAGGAAGAGCCGCAGAGGCCAAGAAATGAGTTTTCTTTTCTTTGGCCCCTTAGCAATTAAACTGGTAACTTAATCGGATATTAGGTCATAAACCCTGTGTTTAATTAGTTTGCACCCACTAAGTCATTTTACATGCTGGACATTTGTAATTACAACCTGCTGCAATGCAGCAGGTTCCTGGGCTTTGGTTTTCTTTTTATTATTTTTTTTTATTTTATTTTTTTTATTATCGTGTCATAAGATAGTCTTCTCGCTGCTGAGTCTTTAAAAATATAGAAACACTCTTAGTTGAGATGTTTTTCTTTTCAATTTTCAGTTGCAAATCAAACATGCAGTTACAGAAGCAGAGATTCAAAAATTGAAGACCAAGGTAAGCACCGCTCCGTGGTGTTTGAATTGTACTCTTTAAACTTCAGATACTCTGAGGAATTTGAAGCCTAGGAGTAACGGATTTGCTCCCGTGCACTTGAGAGCATATTTACATGAGAGGTTCATTTCCAACATTGAGTACAGAGGCCTGCCTTGAGACCGAGCACACCCGCACACAACCAGAGAAGGCCACAGGGCACTTGGTATTTTACATAGATTTATACTGTTTAGTCTCTCTGAAATTTCTTCAAAAAATAATATTTTTAATGGCTCAAGCATCTGAACTGTGTGCTAATTTCTTAAGTACAAGCTGGTATATCAAATCTCCTTTGTCATTTACCTTATAAAAGTTTCAGCTAATTTACTGGAAGCAATGTATTGTTTTAATGTGGAACATTAATTTCTTTTTAGAAAACACTTTCTGTGTCTGAGAAGTAAAGATTATAAGCTCATTCTCTGCATTGTATAATTGATTTAGACTCAGGGGCTACTGGGAATTTTGAGAAATACCAAGTTCACATTATTGAAATTTGTTGAAGAGAAAAATATTAATAAAAGAATATATTATTTAATCTCTATGAAATAGTGAGACATCAAAGTAAACTGTCAAATTCTTGTACAAGCTACAATTCTAACTATTGTTGTTCATTTCTATCAAATGTATATTTTCAGAGACTTAAAAATATCTTCAGTTACTTTCAAATGATTCTGTATTGCTTCCATAATCTTTTTAAGATTAAGGTATAATTATTACGTACCTTGAGTGATCTGTTTTCTGATTCACAGCGAATACTTGCCTTGGATTTTCCATGTGTTTTAAATGGAGATGAGTTAGCTGGCTACTTTGGTTAAATGGCATTCTTGACTAATATGCTCTGGAGCTCTTTAGTCAAAACATGTTTCGACATCCTTCATGGTGTCAGCCGCGCACTGTGAATTTTAAGTTTTAAGCTAGCAGCGCTGGTACCTAAACAACTGCTATAAAACATTAATTGAAGAGGCAGTAAAAAACAAACCCTTTTTAATCTGAAAACTGTTTCTTGACTTTAAAAAGTAGATCTTATTAATTGTTGGTTACAAATAGGGAAAAGAGCCCCCTGTGTTTATAAATGCTCTCATAGACAAGCTTAGGCATTTGACTACAAAAATTTAATTTAGAAAAGTTTACTATTTTATATTTTTCTTCCTAGATTGGTATATGATACACACATGTTATGTGTTTATTATCTATGTTAAATATATCTTCTCATTTCAGTGTTTGGGATTAATTTTTACTTTGTAACCTCTTGTCCACATGTATTTAGTAAAATATTTTTCACAAAACAATTCTTGTGATATATAAATGTGTATATTTGTGTGAATGTGTATCTCCATTTGTTAATGCTATATAAAATGGGAATGTCATTTTGAACATTGATAACTTTGTAAATAGAGAAGGTAGACAGAGTAGCAGCGTGAAGAAAAGGTGGTTGTCAGTGCATTTTAAACCCTCATCTGAAACTTAGTCTGGGATTTCTGTATTAAGAGCAATGCTGGACTAGGTTCCTCTTTCCTGGACTCAAATTTAACCAAGAGGCCCAGGAAAAACTGCACTCTCTGTTTCTAATAATTTTCAGAGACAGAAACTACACAAAACTGTCTATCTGATCCATTGGAGGGATTTAAATTAACTGGACAACAATTAATACCTTTATTTTTCCTGTTTTTTATATGTAGTATAAGTTATGGTTTGTAAAGATCTAAACATGTATAACACTCCCTGTAATATATTGTGTTCATGTCAATTGAAATCAAGAACCTAATAACATCCTCCAAAGGGTTAAAAGCACAGTAATAAGAGCTGACTCGCATCAAATGATTCTTATGCCCAGGAGGTGTTGCAAGGATGCTGAGCAGGGAGAGCACAGGGAGAGCTCCTCTGTGTAGGCGATAATGCAGACGCCTAGAATCTGAACCACGTGCCCATGTGCTAAAGAAAACATTCCAAAGGTTAAATCCCTTCCTCACCATTAGTGCATTTGCTTCTGCTCCTTGTTCCTTCCCCACCCCGACTGCCTTCTTAGTTAATCTTCAACTTACTGTCCTACACTTTATTTAACATGCTTTCAAACGACATGAGTCAACTTTTAGTGGACCTAATCAGTGATGTGCTAGACGCCGTTTCCTGCTTGCAGTATTTCAGACTACATGCTAGCAAAGAGAGTTCACGGGAGGTCATGGCAGGTTTGTGTTTTGTCATTTATCAGATGGGCAACCTTGAGCAAATCATTTCCCTTTTCAAGCCTCCCATTTTATCCTCTATGGATATGGAAAGAACTGTTGCTCTTCTCCTCTTGAGATGTTTTGATGACTGACTGGTTGTACATAACAATAGGATTTATCTTAAAAAGCTGTAATAGTGTGGAGCTACAGACATACTCAAATTATTTTTGCCTTGACATTTGTTTTCTCCAGCTGCAAGCAGCAGAAAATGAGAAAGTAAGGTGGGAACTGGAAAAGAGCCAACTGCAGCAGAATATAGAAGAGAATAAAGAGAGGATGCTGAAGTTGGAGAGCTACTGGATTGAGGCTCAGACATTATGTCACACAGTGAACGAGCATCTCAAAGAGACTCAAAGCCAGTACCAGGCCCTGGAAAAGAAGTACAACAAAGCAAAGAAGTTGATCAAAGATTTTCAACAAAAGTAAGCATTCTCTAATGATCCAAACGACAGCACTGACGTGTGAGAAGAAGACTTGTCCCCAATGTGTTTACACTAGTCAGAGGTGTGGGAAGGACAGACTGGGCTGTCCCTTTCAGATCACAGCCATCATGGATTAAGGGAGTAACTTTTTCTCCTGAGAACATTTTGGGTGTTGTCATTTGACTCTGCCTGCGTTTCTGATAACATTGAGACTTGTTGGTTCTTTTGGAAAGCATCTCTATGATTTAGAAGCCAGGAGTGTGGCTGACATTGGGCACGATGCTTGACTGACAGTTGGGATGCTTCATGCAGAGAAGCCTGGCTGGGCTTCTGTCTGTGGTCTTTAATCAGTGACCATAGCTGGGCAGTGGAGGCACATGCCTTCAATCCCAACACTTGGGAGGCAGAGGCGGAAGGATTTCTAAGTTCAAGGCCAGCCTGGTCTACACAGTGAGTTCCAGAATAGCCAGGGCTACACAGAATAACTCTGTCTCGGAAAAAAAAAATCAGTGACCATATACCCCGCCTCTACTCTATAGGCAGTGTGGACACTGACCTGCAAGACCTCCCCACTCGCTGGACTTCGCAATACGGCTCCCCAGGTCACCAGACAGGCAGACCCTCACCACACCTTGCTATGAAATTTCAGCAGCTCTTTTCTGAGCTGTGCATCTTCTCCTCCTCCTCCTGGGCTTTGACATTAGCCAACATGCCCAGAGGAATTTTCATGAGTTATTCCTGACTCACTAGCCCAAACATCAGCACCTTTTGTAGTTTTCTGTGACAAGCCTCAGAAACTAAGTACGTGTGTACGTCATTTTGTTTCCTTCCTGTCTTAGAAGTAATACTTTAGTAGCTGAAACAAATAGCTATAAGAAATTATTTGACAGGCAATGATTGCTCTTTGTTATTATGAACTCAATACATTACCATTGCAAGTTTTTGCCAACAATACCGTATAAGAAATGACCAGACTGGCTTTCAGAATGGAGGGGTGTCCCCTCTTCTGTATTACCTGTGGAGGTATGACAGTTGTCGCTATGCCCTCTACTGATTTCTCTCTGCAAGTAACTCTTCAGATCTATCTACTTTCACCTGTTGTTAAATATTGGAAATATAAAATTATTTCTGTTGACGGGAGGCTATCTCCATTAAATTCCCCACAGAGCCATTGGTGCCCTAACTCCCTGTGCCCATGAGCATGCACACTCCGCATCAGGCATGCTAGGTGAACAGCATGCTGAAAAAAATCAAAATACTTTCTGTAGTTGTGATTAAATCATTAAAGATGCCTTTTCATTTGTTGCCATAAACTTTCCCACTAACTATATTTGAGTTCCATTTATTTAAACAGCTCTCAAGTGTTTATCCTGCAGTGTACTTGAGCACTTCTGAAAGAGTTGCCACATTTCCGCACTTACTGAAAGTTTTCTATAATTGAGCCTTTTATTTTCTTCTTTAGAGAGCTCGATTTCATCAAGAGACAGGAAGTAGAAAGAAAGAAGCTGGAGGAAGTGGAAAAGGCTCACCTGGTTGAAGTCCAAGGCCTGCAAGTTCGGGTGAGTGAAGTTCTCACAGACACTATGGTGAAGCAGTTCTGCCCAGAGGAGTGCAGGATAGCCAATTTATGAGTGGATTTTTGTTTTCTAGATTAGAGATTTGGAGGCTGAGGTGTTCAGACTACTAAAGCAAAATGGGACCCAGGTTAACAACAACAACAACATCTTTGAGAGAAGACCATCTCCCGGGGAAGTCTCTAAAGGAGACACTATGGAGAATGTGGAAGTCAAGCAAACATCCTGTCAGGATGGCTTGAGCCAAGGTTGGTCTAGCCTCATTCTTGTTGCTGACAATCTAAGCAGGACTTAAGTTATTGCTCTGACTTGGAGATTCCAAAGCTCAAACTGCTTCCCATGAGTATTGAGGAAAAGAACCTGTCATGTTAGCTCGTATCAAACATATGTGCCTCAGTGTAAATGACAAAGCTCCAGAGAAAGGCAACCCCAAGCATTGTCTTAAAGTGTCATAAGTAAGTGCACTTAGTAAACTGCATCAGAAATAATAGTTCATTTCTCCTAGTCCCCACCCTTAGAGTAGATACGTTGCTCTGGCATCAGAAACCTGGCTGCCTGTTTCTAGCATTACAGACTCACTTAGGTAAGGTGTTGCCTCCAGTTCTGGTTTTAATCTTGGGGCCTACCTGTACATCCCATGGCCATTTTGTCTAAAATTAAGTAAGGAGAAAACATGGCATCAAATATAACCATGATCCATATACATCACTTTCCTAATCTCCTACATTCGCGTTCCATACACAGAATGTGTGGATAGATACATGTGAAGTGAACGCTTCCTTATTAGCAAATGTAAAAGAATGTGTGCACATAAGTGCACATAGTGGAGGACTTTGGATTTCTGTGTTTCGCATGAGTCTGTCGTGGCGCTGGGAAAGAAGGAAGAATGCTCTACAAGAGCAGTATTGTAGTGAGCCCATAACTTGCTTGCATGACTTGTAGCAAAACTCATGTTATTTTGAGCTGTTCCTTTCTTTTTCATGATCATTCTCTATTAAAATATTCCCAGGGCTGGGGAAGTGGCTCAGTTGGTAAAATGTTCTCCACTCAGTATAAAGACCTCAGCATTCACAGCACTGAGGTAAAAACCAATGGCCAACAAGGTGCATATATATATAATCCCAGTGCTGGGAGAAGGAGTGGAAATAAGAGCGTCTCTGGCACTTGCTGTCCAACCAAGAGAGCTGAATCAAAACTCCAGGTTCACTGAAAGACCATTTTTAAAATAAAATAAGGTTATTGCTTCCTGAGGAATGACAGATGAGGTCACCTCTTGACCTCAACATACATTGCGCACACGGCACACAAACATGCACACACATAGACACACAGATGTTATTCTCTAATAAACAATGGTTTATATCCTAGCGCTAACTGTAGAAATAACTTCTTAATCATTGAAAGTGCAAAGTCCTGGTAATGTTTATTTATAAACGAAGCTTGTGTTTAAAGATTTGAATGCATTCACTAGGTTTATGTCTTTCTGCTGGGTTCTCCCTATGTAAGGGGTAGTTTATAAAGAATGCCTCAAGACAGCACTGGCACACCACAGAGAACTGTGCCTCAAGTGTCTCCCGCTGCTCCGGAGTGGCCTTATTGTGTGAAAGCTAAAGGTGGTGACAGTACTGTCCTCTCCACCCTACCAGAGTAGCATGGCACCATGTGATTGGGAGGAGGGGGAAGGGGTGCATGGCACAGTGTAACTGGGAGGCGGGGTAAGGGGTGCAATTGGCTATTGCAGATATGGCTTTTATACCTGGAAAGGCATGTGATTGAAGTCTAAAGGGAAGGATCAGAAGTCCAGCCCACATGGGTTTGAAATCCTTTTGAGTGTTTAAAGTTTAATTGTTGTTCATTATAAACATCAGATCCTGCTGTGGTATGGACAGTTAGGATCAGTAACTAGGAGCCTTGCTGTGGTATGGACAGCCATGATCAGTAACTAGTGGCCTTGCTGTGGTATGGAC
>NW_022196903.1:1702555-1702751 GCF_008632895.1 Mastomys coucha
TATGGACAGCCAGGATCAGTAACTAGGAGCCTTCCTGTGGTATGGACAGCCAGGATCAGTAACTAGGGCCCTTGCTGTGGTATGGACAGCAGGATCAGTAACTAGGGGCCTTGCTGTGGTATGGACAGCAGGATCAGTAACTAGGAGTCTTGCTGTGGTATGGACAGCCAGGATCAGTAACTAGGAGTCTTGCTGT
>NW_022196903.1:1704165-1704493 GCF_008632895.1 Mastomys coucha
GTATGGACAGCCAGGATCAGTAACTAGGAGCCTTGCTGTGGTATGGACAGCCAGGATCAGTAACTAGGGGCCTTGCTGTGGTATGGACAGCCATGATCAATAACTAGGAGCCTTGCTGTGGTATGGACAGCCATGATCAGTAACTAGTGGCCTTGCTGTGGTATGGACAGCCAGGATCAGTAACTAGGAGTCTTGCTGTGGTATGGACAGCCAGGATCAGTAACTAGGGGCCTTGCTGTGGGATGGACAGCCAGGATCAATAACTAGGAGCCTTGCTGTGGTATGGACAGCAGGATCAGTAACTAGGGGCCTTGCTGTGGTATGGACA